>NC_084793.1:243332251-243627251 GCF_963169125.1 Humulus lupulus
TAGAGCAGCGCTAATAGCATGCTCTGTGACTGCTAAATAAATGAAGAGGTCCTCTCCATCTATGGGCTTTGATAAAACTAGAGGTTGAGCCAAATGTTTCTTTAAGGCTTGGAATGCCTGCTCACATTCTTCTGTCCAGTCAAATTTCTTGCTTCCTCTTAGTAAGTTAAAAACGGGACACACTTGTCTGTTGATTTAGAAATAAATCTACTAAGAGCAGCAATCCGCCCAATCAAACTCTGCACATCTTTAGTTCTAGTCAGGGATTTCATTTCTATGAGGGCCTTAATCTTCTCAGGATTGGCCTCTATCCCGCGTGAGTTAACAATAAACTTGAGAAACTTTCTAGAACTTACTCCAAATGAGCATTTGAGGGGGTTCAGCTTCATGCGATACTTTCTAAGTATTGCAAAGCACTCCCTCAGATCTTGTACATGCCCCCCCCCCCCCAACTTCCTTTGACTTGACCAAGATGTCATCGATGCACTCTTCCATGTTTTTGTCGATCAAGTCGCAGAACATGCCATTCACTAAACGCTGGTAGGTGGCACCACGTTCTTCAAGTCGAATGGCATAATCTTATAACAGTATAATCCTATGTCTGTCCGGAAGCTGGTATGCTCCTTGTTGGGAGGGTGCATACTTATCTAATTATACCCAAAGTAAGCGTCCATGAAGGACACAGTTTCATGACCAGAAGTTGCGTCGACCACCTGGTCTATCCTGGGTAGGGGAAAACAGTCCTTGGGACATGCTTTATTCAAATCGGTGAAGTCCACGCAGATCCTCCACTTCCCAATGGACTTGGGCACTAACACTGGGTTAGAAACCCAAGTCGGGTAGTAAGCCTCCCTGATGAACCCATTTTCCTTTATTCGCTCAATCTCTTCCTTTAGAGCTTTTGCTCATTCCTTATCAAGCAACCTCCTCTTTTGTTGCACTACTAGGTAGTTTCATGCACGTTGAGCATGTGGCTAATCACAGTTGGTGAGATACCCACCATATCCTTGTGAGACCAAGCGAAGACATCTTGATTCCTTCGCAAAAATTCTACGAGTTGTGCTCTCACTTCCATCTTCAAATTCTTTCAAACTTTGACCACTCTGGTCAGTTCATTCTCATCTATTGGGACCTCCTCTAAGTCTTCCATAGGTCCTACTTCACTCTCCAAATCCCCAAAGAGAGGATCGATGTCCATTCCTTCGCTTTGGGCAACGCCTTATTTGGTGACTTCATCACTGGATGGGGTTTATTGCTCATTAATACCAGGAGTACTTTCCTAGTTGGTAACCTTTAAAACTTTCTCTTGGTCGGCTGAATCCACAATATTATATTGGTTGATGTCCATCTCGTCTACTACTTCTTCTCTCTCTCCATACACAATTATGTTATTCTCCTTGGCTCCCCTCCGTGCCTTAACCACTGAAGCATTGTAGCATTCCCTGGCTTCTCTTTTGTCTCCCTGGACATAGCCTATGCCTGCACTGGTTAGGAATTTCATCAAAAGGTTCCATATAGACACCGCCGAGTGTAGAGCCATGAGTAGTGGTCGACCAATCACCACATTGTACGCCGACGAACAATCTACTATAAAAAACTATGTCATGACCATCTCGTGCCTAGGAACGTCTCTTGTTGTGACCGGTAATTTGATTATTTCGACTGGTGACAATCCTTCTCCAATGAACCCGTAAATAACTTGAGAGCATGGTTTCAAGTCATTGATGGAAAACTTCATCTTTTCAAAAGATGACTTGTAGATAATGTCCACTGAGCTTTCCGTATCAACTAGGCATCTCTTTACTTTCATGTTTGCAATTTGGACTGTAATGATGAGCGGGTCATTATGAGGATACCTTACATGCCTAGCGTCTTCCTCTGTAAAAGTAAGAGACTCACTCTCGTACCGAGGATTCTTTGGAGTTCGCTCCTCTACAGTCATGACTTCTAATTTTGATGTTGCATCCAACTCATGTCGAAGTGTCCGGGCATATCTTTCCCTTTCCTTATTACTATCCCCAGCCAAGTGTGGACCTCCACATATAGTGTCTAAAGTGAAGTCAATAGGCTCAGGTTTCAAGGGTGGAGATCGCTGTCGTTTGAACCCAGGATTGTTGTTGCTTCCTTCTCCTTGGGGTTTCTCTGCCGAGTATTTTTTCAACTTTCCCGACCGGAGAAGAAATTCTATCTCATCCTTGAGATGATTGCATTCATTCGTATCGTGACCATAATGTCCATAGAAATGACAAAACTTATTCATGTCTCTTTTACTCATCTCCTTCCTGATGGGTGGGAGTTTCCAGTAAGGAACCTCTTGATGACTTGCGAGATATATTTTCGCCTGGCTTATCGCTTGGAAACAAGATTCATACTTGGTTGGTTTATCGCTTGGACCCGACTTGGACTTCTTTTCCTCATGGCGGTCAAACCCGTTATTTCCACATTTCTTTCCACCATTTTGACCGTTTCCACCATTCTTAGGAGGGTCAATTGATTCGCCCGGATTGTTTATGCCCTTCTCCTCTTTCTCAATCGCGTCATCCAATTTCATATACTTGTCCTCTCGGTCAAGAAATTGTTGAAGTGTTGAAATTGGATTTCTATGTATGCTATCCCATAAAGGGCTCCGATAAGTGAGTCTAGAGGATATGGCAACCATCTTCCCCTCTTCTCCGATAGGAGTTGCTCTGTTGGCTTCTCTCATGAACCTCTGTATAAAATTATTTAGAGACTCATCCTTTCCTTCTTTGATATCTGCCAAATGGTTGGCATAAACTGGTGGAGTCCGAGTAGTGCTAAATTGTCTGCAAAACTCCTTCTTGAATGTTTTCCAAGAGGTAATGGAATTCAGCTTAAACTTCCAATACCATTCCTGGGCAGTATCTGAGAATGTACTCGGTAAACTCTACACCGATAATTGTCACTTACCCCGAGCAAGTCCATCTGGTCCTCAAATGTCCTAACATGTTTGATGGGATATGCTTTTTCTGTATATACAAACAGCACCATGCTTTATATTTTGCCGTCAGCTGGGTTGCTCTAATCTGAGAACAAAATGGACTCCCACTCCTGTGGTCTACCGCATCCATTCCGGAAGGTTATTTTTATAAAACCTGTACCACAACCGTTAGCACGTCAAGCTGGGCTTGGATGGCTGGTGCAACCGACGGGGCTCCAAGGTTTTGACCTCCTAGTCGGGCATTTCCGTCTGGTGCACTATCATCAAGTATTTCTACTTGACTGGCAGGGCGATTCAGATCTTTCCCTACGACCGGGACGGTCCTCCTCTTGTTGCTGATAACGTCCCTTAGATCCTTCAGGGAAGCATGTCCTCCTAACTGATCAAACACCATGCTCTTAGATTTTTTAGAGGGCTTATTGCGCGGGACCTTCTCTCCCCCACTACGCTCCTGGCCAGAATGTAGTGGCAGATTTTCGGCACAGCCCGGGCAGTCTCTTTCTCCTTGTTGGTCGTTGCCCTCTTTATCCTTTGACCAATCGTTGTGATGACTATCAGCCTCATCCCGACCATATGCATCTTTAAACTATGAAGTTTTCTTGTCTTGAGGAGTCCTAGTCTAATTATGCCTGGGTGGAGTCTTCTTACCGCCTGATTGGTGACTCCCTGATCTAGAAGTTTCTGATTGGTGGCTCCTAGAAGGGGTTCTAGAATTCTCCCTTTTTGTCAAGGCAGTCCAGAAGCGAACCCCATCATCTCCCCGACCAGTAGGGTTACTTTTACTTCTATTTGGCCCCCAAGAATCGGCTCTGCCAGTGGACCTCTGACCAGCATTATTATTTCTTGCTCCCTGGGTGGCTGCTTGTGCTGCGGCTTGGGAATTGGCCTGGGTCAACTAGGTAGCAGCTTCCAGAGCAAGTGTTGCCCGCGATGTCGCCGGTCGGCCTCCTCCTGCCGTTTCCTGACTCTTTACTTCTGGCATCCATTTCCCATTTTTGTTATTCAAATGCAGCCTTCTGCCATGCCATTTCCTCAGCGAAAGACTCGTGTCGAGCATTGAATTGCATCATCTCTTCCTGGGAAACCCCCATAGCTTCCTAGAGTTGCTCGACCTCTGGAGTCGTCTCCTTGAGAAAGACCATGGGCTCAGTGTCAGGGTTCTTAGGTGTAGGACCTTCTGATCTAACAGGTTCTTTTATGTACCGGGCTTTTTGGGACCCATATTGGTAGGATAGTAGTGTGTTTCTTCTATTCAGGTCTTAATGAAAGCACCAAAAATGTTGACCACAATTTCAGCCAATGATGAGTAGACTTCAAAAATGACAGTAAACCTTGAATAGAAAATGAATGACACAAATAGTTTTATAGTGGTTTAGCCCCAATTTGTTGGTAATAGCCTAATCCACCTGGAGTTATGATATATGTAGCCTACACATAAGATCAGATGAACCTGAGTCAACTGAGTTCTCAAGTGTAAGTAGAAAAGTACGGTGTTTCTCTCTCTAAATTCTCAGAAAATCTCCCAGAATGCCCCAAGTAATGGTCCCAAAGTCTCAAAACTAGAGAGTCTTTCTAGTCTCCAAAAGCCCCCCCCCCCCCCCCCCCTCAATGATGCCATGAGCTCTTTATTTATAGGCTCATGGATCACACATGAAAAATATCCTGTTATGACAAAGTCCTTGGTTGTTTCAACCAACGTTAATTAATAAAATAATAAACAAATTCACATTACAACAATATAGCTATTACTTCGGGATTTTTGAGAGTTTCAAGCGGTAGTTGCGAGCTATTGAGGTTGAAGTTGTTACTGAGGTTCTATAAAGAAATCACTAGGCAGTTAACTCCTGAAATTTTGACACATCCGGTCGGCTACACCCTCAATTTGACATAATTGGTTGGATGAAACCCATTTATGAGATGACTGGTTGGAAGAACTCCATTCCTGAGATGACTAGTTGGCCAAACCATGCGTCTAACCGGGTGAGACTTCTTCCTGACCAGACAAAAGTATTCTCCAATCGGGTAGATCATTTTCTGCCACCTGTCACCTCTGATTGCCACATTATCAAAATGAAATTTTAGGGATAACACCAAGGACCCTCCCCATACACGCTAAAGACGAGAAAATATCACCTCACCACATCGTAAGTACTTGCTATAAGTGTTATTTATATTTTCATGCTTTTAAATTTTGTAGTTTTGTAATTGTAGTTTAGAAAAATGCCTTCTATTATTAGAACTACTAAGAAACATTTACTCAAGGAGATTCGTGTGATACCTAAGGTTCAACTTGATGAGGAACACGACGATTGGAGGATTGCTGTACTGAAAACGACAGCGGTAGTTTGCAATCTTATCCAAGGATTGATTAACAAAATAGGGGTATTGTTGTGGCCCATTTAGCAATACTGGGTGCTAAGGGAATCATTGACTATAGATCTCGAGGCTCTCCTTCAGTTAGCCATGGCATGGCATGATGTCGCTCAGGACGACCTCAATTTTGATACTATTCCGTATACTATCTATGATCTCATAGATAATTATGAATTCCACCGATTGGAGGCGGTCATGGTTAAAAATGACGAGTGAGGGATGGAGGAACGCTTTGAGACGGTGCATGACATGGAAGAGGAGATGGCGCGTCAGGAAGTAATACATGCCATACCAAAAGTGCGCGCCAAAATGAGGGCTTTGGCTAGCGCTCCTGAATACTTCCATATTCTAGAAAATGTCTTCGATTACAGTTCAGGGGATGAGTCCACGATTGAGGACTAGAGTCCATCTCACATTTTCCTTCAATAAATGTTAACTAATAAAATGGGAATTTTCTTAAGAACCCTTAAGAACTCGTGGATTTTCTTATGGTTATTTAAACACTTTATGGGATGTTTGAATTTTTGGAATAATTTTGAACAAATTATGAATATTATGGTTTAATATTTCTCTCTTGCAAATTCTATTTGGTGTGGATATGGAATGTATGACAACTTTCGTGAATTTCTATAAGTAACCAATTCATTATGTGATTTATCCTCTCTCATGATTTTCTTTTGGTGCCTTAGAATTTCATAATGTCAACGAGAGGGAGAGGAGCAAGAAGAGGCAGGGGAAAAAGGGAGAGGTCGAGGAAGAGGTGCCTCTGCAAGTCCTAACGCTGCAGAAATTCCTGATCTAGGAATGCTACCAGCCCAACCAGTAGTCCCAGCTGCACCGATCGTGGATTTGGCTGCAGAAATAGCGAGGTTAAGGGAGCAACTGAGACAGAGGGATGAGGAGTTGGCTCAAGCTAGGCAAGTACCCCATGTGCCCCAAGTACCAGTGGCATAACCTGGGCCTCCAGTACCACCACCTACACCACTGCCTATGGCTTATGGATTTGAGCTAGTCTATGAGCGCTTTAGGAAGCAAGCCCCACATAGTTTCAAGGGGAAAGTTGACCCTATGGGGGCAAAGGATTGGTTGAAATTGGTAGAAGCCATCTTTGATCACATGGAGTTGAACAATCATCAGAGGATTTCATGTGCAACCCACCTACTCAAGTTGGATGCAAGAATATGGTGGGATGTGGTAAAGCACACTCGTGACTTGAATACTATGACCTGGGCAGACTTTGTTCAGGAATTTGGCAAGAAGTACTATAGTACAACTGTGTTGGAAACTAGGGGGGACGAATTCGTGACTTTGGTTCAAGGGAACCTTTCTGTTACCGACTATGAACAAAAGTTTGATAGGTTGGCTAGGTTTGCACATGAGATAGTACCAACCGAAGCCATGTGGGTCCAAAGGTTTATGAGAGGATTTAAGCCAATGATTGCTAGAGATCTCAAGATGACCAATGCTAAGGTGGTCAGCTATGCCAAGATGTTGGATAAGGCACTTGAAGCAAAATACTTGGAGGACCGTATATGGAAGGACAGTGCTGCAAGAAGGGAGGCCTAGACCCCCGACCACAAATAACAACAATCATAACCACCACAACAACCGTAACAGTCATAACAATGATCGTAACTGCAGAAATCACTAGAACAATAAAGTTGAGCATCCCAACTGCCCTAAATGCTCGCGATGACACTTGGGAGGATGTCAGGCTAGCATCAACAAATGTTACAAGTGCGGTTAGGTAGGCCATCTGAAGAAGGATTGCCCATAGTGGAAAGCAAGGCAAGGCAGTAATAACAACCTAGTGTCAGCGAGGGTTTTTGCATTGTCCCAAAAAGAAGCAGCCAACAGTAACACCATGGTCACATGTCTACTCCCTATTTCTGGTATGATATGTAGAGTCCTTACTGATTCTGGAGCGACTCACTCTTATGTTGTTATGAATGTAATTGATAAACTAGGTATGCCTTGTAAAATGTTTGAGCATAGTTTTAGTACAATGTTGCCATCAGGAGACATGATGTCATCTACTAGGTGGTTACAGTCAGCTTCTATAATAGTTGAGGGCAGAGAATGCCCAGTAGACCTCATAGAGTTAGACATACTAGACTATGATGCCATACTTGGCATGGATTGGTTATCCAAATATGGAGCTGCGATAGACTGTTGGCAAAAGACCGTGGAGTTTAGACTAGAGGAAGGAGGAATTTTTTCCTTTAAGGGAGAAGTGGCGGGTTTTCGTACACCCATTATATCATAATATGATGCAACATGGTTGTTTGGCATATTTGGCCAATGTGGTGGATAAATCTAGGAGATAGAGTTGAAACTAGAGGATGTCTACATTGTTTGTGAGTTTCCAGAAGTGTTTCTCGAAGAATTAGCACGTTTACCCCCAGACAAAGAAATCAAATTTGTGATCAAACTTGCACCTGAAACAACACCTATATCTAAAGCACCCTACCAAATGGCACCTGTAGAGTTTAAGGAACTCAAGACCCACCTACAGGAATTGTTGGATAAGGGATTCATAAGACTTATTAATTCGCCATGGGGGGCACCGATCCTATTCGTGAAAAAGAAGGATGGAAGCATGAGAATGTGCATCGATTACTAAGAACTCAATAAGGTCACCATTAAGAACAAATATCCTTTGCCTAGGATAGATGACCTTTTTTATCAACTGCATGGGGCAACAGTGTTCTCAAAGATTGATATGCAATCCGGGTTATATCAGTTGAAAGTGAAGGAAGAAGACATTCCTAAAACAATGTTCAAAAATCACTACAGACATTATGAGTTCCTAGTGATGTCTTTTGGACTCACCAATGCCCCAACGGCATTCATGGACATGATGAACATAGTATTAAGGACTACTTGGATAAATTTGTAGTAGTGTTTATAGATGACATCCTTATCTACTCAAAGACTAAGGAAGAGCATGAGGAGCATTTGAGGTTGACACAAAATAGACTACGAGAGCATTGATTGTGTGCTAAGTTCTCTAAGTGTGAGTTTTGGTTGGAACAAGTGACTTTCCTAGGGCATATAGTGTCCAAGAATGGAATAGCAGTGGATTCGAAAAAGATCGAGGCCATTAGAGACTGGCCCTAAGCAAAGAATGCCTAAGAAGTTCGAAGCTTTCTAGGGTTAGCGAATTATTACCAGAAGTTTGTCGAGGGTTTTTCAAAGATTGCCACACCCTTGACCAACTTGACTCGCAAACACCATAAGTTCACATGGACCAAGAAATGTGAATAAAGCTTTAAGACTATCAAGGATAAGTTGATCTCTGCACCTTTCTTTTGTGTTCTCACAAAGGGCGGGAAATTTGTGGTGTATTGCGATGCATCAAAGAACAATTTAGGTTGTGTGTTGATGCATAATGGAAATGTGGTAGCTTATGCTTCAAAGAAACTCAAGGACTATGAGCAACGATATCCCACCCATGATCTTCAGTTAGCAGTATTGGTGTTCGCATTGAAAATATGGAGACATCACCTTTATGGGGATAAGGGTGAAATTTACACCGATCACAAAAGTCTGGAATATTTCTTCACTCAGAAATAGCTGAATATAAGACAACGGAGGTGGTTAGAGTTAGTGAAAGACCATGATTGCGAAATTCTATACCACCTGGGCAAGGCCAATGTGGTTGCCGATGCATTAAGTAGGCGAGGACATGGGAGTGTCTCGGCTCTAAGCACGATTGAGATGTCTCTGTAGAAAGAGATTATAAATGCCGGTGTTGAGTTCATGATAGGAGGCCTAGCAAACCTCACTCTACAATCCTCCCTATTGGAACAGAATAGAGAAGGGCAGAAAGTGGATAAATCTCTAATGAAGCAAGAGGCTTTGGTAGAGAATAGTGGTAGCAGTGACTTCACGATGTCTAACGGTGCATTGTTGCAATATAAGGATAGAATCTGTGTGCCTAACAATGATGAGATTAAGGAATGTATTACGAAGGAGGCGCATACAACATCCTATTCCTTACATCCATGGTCGACAAAGATGTACCAAGACCTTAAGGCAATGTATTGGTGGCCTGGAATGAATGAAGAAGGATGTTGCTAAGTTTGTTGCCAGATGTTTGACATGTCAGCAAGTCAAAGCAGAACACCAAAGGCCAGCAGGGCTACTTCAACCGCTTTATGTTCTAGAATGGAAGTGGGAAGACATTGCGATGGATTTTGTGGTAGGGTTACCTAGGACCACAAAACAACATGATTTTGATTGGGTAATATTGGATAGGCTCACTAATTCCGTCCATTTTTTACCAGTTAAGACCACCTACTCGGCGGACCAATATGCAGAGTTGTATGTGATTGAGATAGTGAGACTTCATGGGGTTCCAAAGTAAATTATTTATGATTGACGGTCAGTATTCACGCCAAAATTTTGGAAGGGGTTAGAGAAAGCCATGGGTACATGGTTAAAGTTCAGTACTGATTTTCATCCCCAAACCTATGGGCAGTCTGAGAGGACTATACAGATTCTAGAGGACATGTTGAGATGTTGTGCATTGAACTTTTCAGAATCTTGGAGTCGATATCTACCCATGATGGAGTTATCCTATAACAATAGCTATCAGTCCACTATTGGGATGACTCCTTATGAGATGTTTTATGGGCACAAGTGTAGATCTCCCTTGCACTTGGATGAGGTTGGGGAGAAGCAAATATTAGGCCCCAAGGCAGTTAGGGAAGCCAGCGAGGCGGTCGAGAAAATTTGCTAAAGGATGCTTACCACTCAAAGTAGGCATAAGAGTTATGCAGACCTTAAGAGAAGGGACATCGAGTTTTCAGTGGGCGAGTTTGTGTTCTTGAGAGTCTTGCCAATGAAAGGTGTTATGTGTTTTGGGAAGAAAGGGAAGTTGAGCCCAAAATTTATAGATCCATTTGAGATTTTGGACAGAGTAGGGCAAGTTGCGTACCTTTTAGCACTGCCCCCAACACTAGCTAAAATACATAACGTCTTTCACATCTCGATGTTGCATAAGTACATGTGAGATCCCTCTCATGTTCTGAGTTATGAGTCAATACAATTGAAGCATGTCCTGAGTTACGATGAACAGCCAGAGTGTGTTATCGAAAAGGGAATCAAGGAATTGAAATCCAAAAGGATATATTTAGTTAAGGTCCTATGGAAGAATAGCACGAAAAGATAAGCAACATGGGAGCTGGAGGAAGACATGATAGAAAGATACCCTGAGTTATTTGGTAAGAAAGAATTTCGGGACGAAATTCCTTTTAAGGAGGGTATATCGTAGCGCACCAAAAGAGCAATATTGTATTTATTTATTTAAATTAAGAAATGGCTATTTGTATGATTTATATTTGTTTGATTTATTGTTAATTTTAGGATTTTATTTACTTGGTTGAGTGTTATTTAATTGGAATGATTATCATTTGAATTACTTAAAAATTATTTGAAATCCTTTCTTTCCTTTTTGGGTGTTGTTTTTTCGTGTGTGTGTGTGTATGGTATCTTGGTGTGTACTTGGCTATGGGCTATAGTGAAGAGCAAGACATCTAGTTAAAATTTGAGAAGTTTTCCATTTGTTGTGTGAAAAAGGAATAAGGAAAATGGCTCTTTCATTTATGAAAGGATATGAAAATTTATGAGGTTGAGTGATCTTGTGTGAGTGTGTGTCACGGCCAGCCAAGGAAAAGGTATTTAGTTTTTTTTTTTCTTTATTTCTTGATAGGAAAATGAACTTAATTGCTAAAAATGAGGAATTGACAGTCAATCAAACACAATTTTGGGATCAAGAGCACTAGGGTTCGGCTAGGGTGTGCATGAGAATACGTTTCCTTGTCTTTCCTCTCCCACATTTCTTTTTATTTCTCTCGTCACCTTGGAGGCCGCCCAACACCATAGAGAGAACTTGTATCTCCCTACGTTCTTTCCATTAACACAAGGGGTGTTAGGGTTCATGAGTTCCAAAGAGACACCATACTTTTCCATTATCTCAATCTCTTCTTCTATATTCTAAGTCAAGAATATTTTTGGGGGTTATTTGAACTAGGATCTTTGTGGTGGTTCTAGCAAGAGGTTCACGAGTTTTTCCCTTATAGTGAAGTCGAGCACTGAGCCAAAAGGGTTAGGCTCTCAAAATTGGAAGAGGTATAATTGTAGATGTTGTTTTCTTATTTCTTTCCTTCTCCTCACTTTTCCTTCCAAGATTTCTAATGTAACGTCCCAAATTACCTATTAAGGCTTAGGGCCTTGATTAGGGGGCCATGATGGCAATATATGGAATTATATGCTTATATGATATATTTGTGTATGATTACGTGATTATGTTAGTTATATGATAATATAACTAGTTATGCATGTTTAGGAGCATTAAATATGCATGGGGGCCCGTTTCTTATTAGAATGACAATTTTCGTAATTTGGCCTGTTATGGGCGTAATTGTATATATGTGATATATGTGAGTGACCACATTATTATGTGGGTTTATTTGGGTTACTCGGCACGGGACTATCCTAGGGAGCAAGTTAGTCAGAAAGTCACAACGGGACCTAATACCCGACTCGGGGCAAGCTAAGGGGTATTTTAGGCTTTTAGCTCAGTATCATGTTATCACGAAACAGGAGTGAATAATTGAGGATATATTTGGAGTTAGAGAGAATATGAGGGAATACCTGGGATTTTGACCATTATGCACTCGGGGACATTTTTGGAACCCCGAGCCTCGGGATTAGCTGAAGTAATTTAAGCCTTAAGAAAAAAAAACACAAACACTCAAAAGCCTTAGCCTTCTCTCTCACTCTCAACCGAATCTCTCTCTCTCCCTCATACTCTTACATTTTCTAAGAGGATTTCTTGAGAATTGTGGGCTGAAATCTTGTGAATTGAAGGCCTAAACTTAGGGGATTGGATTTGTTGCAACTAGAGAAATTAACTTCCAGTTGAGGTAAGCCTTAGATATTTTTTTCCATTGAAATTCTATTTAGTTTGGTTGTTCTTGAGGTGTTCTTGAGCTTTGTAGCTCAAGTGTTGAATTGGGAGTTTTGATGAGTTTTTAATCAAGTTTTAGGTTGGGTTTTGCTACTGATATTAAGCTGAAAGGATTTAATTGTTGTTCTAGGAATGATTTGGGTAGGTTTTGGCTGGAGGAAAATAGAGGAAATATGAGTTCGCAGGGTCAGATCGCGACCCTGTTCTTGGGGCGCTGTGCCCAAACTGAATCCAGGGCCCTTGGGGGCTTCTGTCTGGGAGGCACGCTGCGACCCTCGGGGGCAGGTCGCGGCCCGTGTCCTATTCCCAAGAGAAGGGAGCCTCTAACTTGAGGGCCGCGTCGCGATCCTCAAGGGCAGGTTGCGGCCCGCCTGGGCTACTTTGGTCACTGTGGGTTTTAATAGACGGAAATTTATTCCTGAGGGCTTGAGATCAATTCTACTACCCGATTTAGTAGAATTCGAGGTCCTGGAGGCTAGGAATCAATCCAAAAGCCTTTATTTTCTCATTAATGATGGAATCCTATATTATGGTTGTGACTAGGTTATCACTAGGGGACTCAAAACCAGGATCGTGCTCTAGGGTCGTTCTTATTTTATGTTATACTCGAACCTGAGGTAAGAAAAATGCACCCAATATGTGATATATGTGATTAGGGCTTGGCCCGACTATTAATTATAATTATGAATAGGGCTCGGGCCTCTGAGAATGAACATGTTTAAGTTATCGTTTTACTTATTGATTAAACATACTTGAATATTCTTTACCTGATTAAGTGTTATATGACTGTTTGCGTAGCTATGGCTTAGCCCCGTTAAGGAGCATGGTTATTACTACGTTTGCAATTACTTGATGATGTTATATGGTTAATATTAATGCATACCTGTATTGTCTAGAGTATGCTTATATATATTTGTTTTTGTATTTGTATCCAAATACCTGGTTCAGGGCTTGACTTATTAGTCAAGGATGACAATAGCGCGCTGCGCGCTGATCGAAAGGCTTAGGCCTAAATCAGCAATGTACTACTATGTTGGCCGACCCAATGGTCATTGGAAAACAAAAGTGTTTAGCTTGCTCTAAGGCTAGTTACCCAGAGCTTAGGGTGAGGGCCCCAGGTGACTCTATGGTCTTATAGCTAGGGCATAGGGCCACGGGGTTGACTCTATGGTCAAATATTTAGGGCAATGGCCTGAATGGTCATGGGTGTTATGTGGTGCAGGTAAGGGAAAATGAAAGCTTGACCAACCATGAGTTGGAGAGCTTCGGTGGTGGCATGTACATATGCGGCTGCTCGTCCACCATGGCCGAGGATATCTCAAAGGAACTAGGGTTGTATGTAATGACCCAACTATTTCTAAGACCTTGGACCATTAAAACTACTAGACATAGCTACTATTATTGTGATACAAACATAGGAAATAACATAACTTTATTGAAAACTCAAAATAAATATTGTATCAACAACATAAAAGTATAAAATAAAATGTGTATGGTATGGGATTCCATTGTTTATAAAACATAAAACATAAACTTTGATTCAATTGTTTAAAAACTAAGTACGGAATTACAAAAGAACATAATTCAAAAGACTAAATAACGTCATCCTCAATCGACACGCAGTCCATTCATCCTCAACACACAAGCCAAGCTGCCAAGAATCCTTCCCCCTTCCATAATCATTTTCCTGCATCACACTAAAAATAAAGGAGTGAGCCTAATGCCCAGCAAGGAAAATCTACTAACACATAAATCATAAACAAAAAACTATATCATAAACATATACTAGAAAGCATATGACTAAAAAAAAACATATATCATATAGGACTACAATGGCCATCATACTTCTTGGGGCTTGTTAGCTAAGCAAGTCATATGCCCAAGGACTATAAAACATATTCTTGGGGCTTGTTAGCTAAGCAAGTCATATGCCCAAGGACTATAAAACATATTCTTGGGGCTTGTTAGCTAAGCAAGTCATATGCCCAAGGACTATAAAACATATTCTTGGGGCTTGTTATCTAAACAAGTCATATGGCCAAGGACTATAAATATATAGCATAACATATATCATATCATAGCATAAAACATATCATAACATATAAACACATATATCTAGCCTATTTTCCTTACAAAAGCCGGGATATTTGGGAACAAGAACGAGTTTAGAACACTCCTATAAACCAACAGTAAAAATGGCGAGAATCTAAATAAAAAGAGATAAAAAGAACACTAAACCATCCAAGAAGAAACTTACCAAGAAGAACCTTAAGTTTCAAGAACTTAAATACCTAATCAAGAATCATAAATAAGAGTTAGGATTTGAATAAAAGAAAACTAAAGAAAACCAAAGAACTGAACTTAGGAATAAGAATACCTTGAATGATCTTATGGATTGATCTAAACCTCAATACCGAAATCTCACTATATCTCACTTCCCAAGTGTTTAGAAAAGCTTAAAATGATAAAGCTTTTAACCCAAAAACCCAAGTGTATCTCTCAATAGTAACACTAGCAACTTGGAGGCTCTGAAGACTGCTTGAAGAATGAAGAAAATGGCTGAGTACTAGGTCTTATTTATAGAGTTCAATGAGTGAAACTAACCCCTTTTGATTTGAATAAATAAATGAATATAAAATGAAGAAAATTTGAATTTTTGTTCAACTGACGCCCAGAACTCGGTCAAAATCGTTCAAAGGCAGATCTAAGTGGTTAAGGCTATTTTTTTTAAATTGAAAAACCAAACTTTTCAAAAATCACACATGGAGCCGATATATCACCCCCCCCCCACCCATTAGGCGATATATTGCCTCCCCTTATGTTCTCGAGCCTCGTTCGATCGTTCGTGCAAAGTCGACATGTTTTCCATATCTTTCGTAGGCGATATATCGGCCCCTATGCTCTGATATATCGGTATGCGTTGATATATCAAACACGTATTTGCACTTTTTCAGCATATTTTGAATTGAGTAAACAACTTTGACTGAGTCATAGTACGATCCTAACAGCTACTGGAAGGTTCTAGAGCTTCTAGATCTTTCTTTTATTAAAACTATTCATTAAAATACTTAATTCCTTAATAATCATGATTATGACAAGTGTCATGCTCTTAATGGTTCTATCTAAACCATAAGTTATAATAAATATATATCCAGGACCAGCAATATTAATCAAACCTTATGTTTTAATTAATATTCTTAAACTATATGTTAAACTTATAAAATCCATAACTATTGCTATGAGTTTCCAACTAATTCCCGGCTTGAACCAAAATCCACGGAATCTATCATACTATTAACTAATACTAACTACTACTACTATCTAGCTAGCTAAGTAAATAATATGGGATTCTACATTGTATCCCTAATTTTGTCGCTTAGGTCGACCGGTTGTTACTTTTGATGTATATACACCCTTTTAAACGTTGTTTGTAATATTTTGGGATCCCATGTATGTCTGAAACTTTTTAAATAAAAAAAGTCAACAAATCCTTTGAACAAAATTTTTAACCCTAACCCTTGACGTTAACCCTAGTCACACGTTTATAACCAAATGACTTGATTAGAAAGTCTGACACAATTTAAAGTACACAGTGTAACGATCTTTGATTAGGATGACGGTACAACTTGGTACCAGAGCTGCCAAGGTTTAAGGGTTCCTGAAGACTGGCCGGGCATGTACACTCGCCACTAAAGACAAGCTCGACTCAGGGTTTGGTAACTATTTATGTGGTTATGTGCTTAATTGCATAGATATGATATAAATACCTTATCTACATGCCAGTTTAGGAAGCATGAGATAATCTGATAGGGCCTGGCCCTTGACTGTTGCATGAATGATAAAGAACATGCTTATTAGCATTATTATTGGTTGTGAATACAAAGGAACCACTTATTAGCGTTATTATTTTCATATAAGCCAGAAATGTTAATTAGCATTGTTATTTGCTGATGAATATCAAGAAGTGCTTATTAGCACCGTGAATGAATATATTATGTGTTGGAATGCTTATTAGCATTGCATCTGTTTGTTGGTATGTTTGATCTCAGTTCGTCAAGCGGCATGAGGTATGGTTATTACTTACCTAACGGCCGATTTGATCACTGCAGAGTGGGTTAGATATCAGTATGCATCCTCAAATGTCAGAAAGGTTGGCTAGCTAAGAGATACAGGCCAAGGAAGGGAATGACCAGGGCCAGGCCCCGCCGCCATCTCCAGAAAACTGGCCACAGGTGCTTGCTGGTATGCAAGCCAAATTATCAAGGCAGGAATATGAGATTCACCTCTTGAGACAGCAACAGGTTTCAATAGGGAACCCACAGCCTGTAGTACCAGCAGTGATATAGCCAGAGGTGCCAGCGATAGTGCAGCCCCAGGCAGGATGAGATAAATGAGAACCTCTATATGAGAGGTTCAGGAAACAACACCCTCCATTTTTTTAGGGCAGCTTAGATCCACTGAAGCCTGAGTAATGGATGACCATGATAACCACCATCCTGGATTTTATGAGGGTAGGTGGTAATGAGAGAGTGGCCTGCGCCACTTACATGTTTTGGGAGGATGCCTGAATATGGTGGGAGGTGGTATCCCAGACCAGAGCAGTAAACACCATGGAATGGGAAGAGTTCAGAACTTTGTTTAATGAGACGTACTACAACGACGCAGTTAAAGCTATGAAGGCTGAAGAGTTTAGCAAGTTACTTCAGGGTAACATGACAGTGACTGGCTACGCCCTGATGTTCAATAGATTGGCAAAGTTTGCCAGAGATCTGGTGCCCACTGATGGGAGCAGAAGATAGAGGTTTCTCCAAGGGCTACAATCTATGATAGCCCGGGATGTTTATATTACTATTGTGCCATGATTTACCACCTATGCACAAGTTGTGGAGAAGGCGCTTACAGCTAAGAGCGCAGAGAACAAGATCTGGTGTGAGAACAAGATCTACCATTTACAGGCTTTGGTAGGGGCGGAGGCCTTAATGACCAAAAGAGAAAGACTCCAAATACAATTTCAGCTCCAGGGCTAGATAGGAGGCCACGGAACATACAAATGGGCTGCCAAGGTAGCGGTGAGACCTGGAGAGCATTCCCAAAGTGTACCCGGTGCCAGAGGTTCCATAGTGGGGAATGTCGAGTGAAGACCATTTTTGTTTGCGGAAGTGTGGGGCATTTGAAGAAGGACAGCCCAAGAGCCAGAAAGGAAAAGCCCAAGGAGGTGGACAACCTGACCCCATGTCAAGTGTTCACCTTGACCCAGGCAAAGGCTGCGGCTAGTCCCTCGGTGATTACAAGTCAACTTTCTAGTGCTCGAACCTTCTATACTATTTTGATTGATTCGGGTGCTACACACTATTTTGTTGCTAATAGGATTATAGATGGATTGTGTAGACCATGTGACTTTTATCCTGTGGGGTTTGGTACTATGCTGCCTACTGGGGAATTAGTGGTTTCTAGGAGATGGGCTAGATCACTACCAGTTACAATGGATGGCAGAGAATTATCAGTTGACTTGGTGGGATTGGTGATGACTAATTTTGATATAATTCTGGGTATGGATTGGCTAGAGAAGTATGGGGCAACGATATATATTGCAAGAAGAAGATGGTAACCTTTTAGCCTAAGGGTGAGGACCCCTTTGTATTTATTGGCACTATGCATGGACCCCGTATACCTATGATAACTATACTAAGAGCTAGAGACCTATTGCAGGGGGGATGCGTAGGGTTCTTAGCTAGTGTGGTGGATACCACTCAGGTCGTTCTAGTGGGACCAGGACAAACCTGATTGGTCTGTGAGTTTCTGGATGTGTTTCTAGAGGATCTGCCAGGGTTACCCCTACACATGGAGATTGAGTTTGTGATTGAATTGGCTCCAGTGACTGAGCCAATGTCTAGGGCACCTTATAGGATGGCTCCAGCTGAGCTGAAGGAACTAAAGGTTCAACTACAGGAGTTACTGGACTTGGGTTTTATCAACCCCAGTTTCTCGCCATGGGGCGCACCAGTTCTCTTCGTGAAGAAGAAATATGGCTCTCTGAGGATGTATATCGAATACAGAGTACTAAACAAGTTGACTATCAAGAACAGGTATCCTCTACCAAGGATTGATGACCTGTGTTGATCAATTGCTGGGTAAGATGGTATTCTCCAAGATAGATCTTTGATCTAGTTATCATCAGTTGAGGATCAGGGATGAGGATATACCAAAGATAACTTTTCGCACGAGGTACGGGCATTATGAGTTTTTGATGATATCATTCAGATTGACTAATTCCCCAAAAACATTTATGGATATGATGAACAGGGTGTTCAAAGATTACCTAGATTGATTTGTGATTATCTTTATGGACAATATACTAATATACTCTCAATCAAAGACAGAACACGACCAGCACCTCAGATTGGTACTACAGAGGTTGAGAAAACACAGGCTGTATGTGAAATTCAAGAAATGCAAGTTTTGGTTGCCACAGGTGACTTTCTTAGGTCACATAGTCAGCAAGGATGGAATAAAGTTGGATCCATCAAAGATTGAGGCGGTCAGAGATTGACCAAGACCAAAGAACCCTTCAAAGATCAAAAGTTTCTTAGGATTGACACGTTATTATAGACGCTTTGTAGAGGGGTTTTCCAAGATTGTGTCACCACTAATAGAGTCAAAACGCAAGAATCAGAAGTTCATATGGTCAAACAAGTGTGAAGACAGCTTCCAGAAGCTCAAGAAGAGTTTGATCACCGCTTCGACTCTTAGTCTTCCTATATATCAGGACAAGTTTGTAGTTTATTGTGATGCCTTGAGGCAGGGCCTGGGTTGTGTTCTTATGTAGACAGGGAAGGTGATTGCCTATGCATCACATCAGCTAAAGGAATATGAGCAGAGATACCCGACACATGATTTAGAACTTACAGTAGTGGTTTTTGCATTGAAGGTGTGGCGGCACTATTTATATGGTGAGAAGTGTGAGATATACACTGACCACAAGAGTTTAGAATACTTATTCACCCAGAAGGATTTGAACATGAGGCAAAGACATTGGTTAAAGCTGGTAAAGGATTATGATTGTGAGATCCTCTATCACCCTGGGAAAGCCAAAGTGGTAGCAGATGCCTTAAGCTGGAAGGGTCCGGGACAGTTGAATAGTTTCAGGCAAATATCAAGGGAGTTGGCTGATGATATGGCTAAAGCAGGAATTGAGTTAGTGTTGGTCCAGTTAGCAAACATCACCCTGCAGTCTACTATTTTGGAGATGATTAAGGAGAAGCAATTAGATGACCCACAGTTGGGGTAGATTAGAGGGGACGTCCTAGCTAGAGTAGCTAAGGACTATACGGTGTCAAGCATGGGCTTGTTAAGATACAAGGATCGAATTTTTGTTCCGATGGACACTAGAATCAGATGGGAGATTCTGGATAAATCTCATACTACCCCTTATTCTCTACATCCAGGCACCACAAAGATGTACATAGGTCTGAAAGCTTTATATTGGTTGCCTGGGATGAAAAGGGATGTGATTGAATATGTGGCAAGGTGCCTGACCTATCAGCAGATCAAGGCGGAGCATCAGAGGCCAGCAGGGCTGTTACAGCCTCTGGATATTCTGGAGTGGAAGTGGGAGGACATCACGATGGATTTCGTGGTAGGATTGCCTAGGACAGTGGGCCAGCATGATTCAATTTGGGTCATCGTGGACCAATATACGAAATCAGCTCATTTTCTACCAGTGATGATGAACTACACGGTTGACCAGTATGCAGATCTCTATGTGAGAGAGATACTTTGCCTTCATGGGACTCTGAGGTCTATCGTGTCTGATAGGGATCCTATCTTTACTTCCAAGTTTTGGGGGAGTTTACAGAGGGCGATGGGAAGATAGCTGAAGTTCAGCACAACTAATCCTCCTCAGTCTGATGGTCAGTCTGAGAGGACTACCCAGATATTGGAGGACATGCTGAGAGCATGTGTATTGGACTATGAAGGGTCCTGGAGTAAATATTTGCCTCTGATAGAGTTTTCCTATAACAACAACAACCAGCCTACTATTGGAGTGGCACCTTATGAGATGTTGTGTGGTAGAAAGTGCAGATCGCCCGTTCTCTGGGATGAGATTGGTGAGAGGAAATATTTGGGTCCTAAGGTAGTTCAGAAGACCACTGAGGCTATTGAGAAGATTAGAGCTCGAATGCTCGCATCTCAGAGTAGACGAAAGAGTTATTCAAACCCAAGGCGGAGGAAGGTGGAGTTCCAGGTAGGAGACTACGTCTTCCTTAGGGTTTCACCACTGAAAGTGGTAAAGAGATTTAGAATGAAGGGCAAGTTGAGCCCTAGGTTTGTGGGACAATTTGAGATCCTAGAGAGGATTGGTCAGGTAGCTTACAGATTGGCCTTACCCCCTGCAATGTCTAACGTGCACAATGTATTCAATATTTCCATGCTGAGAAAGTATGTATTAGATGGGACTCATGTGTTGAGTTATGAGGATCTGGAATTGGAAGCGAACTTGTCCTATGAGGAGCAGCCATTTCAGATTTTAGATAGGAAGGACAAGCTCCAGAGGAGGAACAAGACTATACCTTTAGTTAAGGTACTATGGAGGAACAACAAGGTCAAGGATGTGACTTGGGAGCTAGAGGCAGATATGCGGAATCAGTATCCTGAGTTGTTCGGGTAAAATTTCGAGGAGGAAATTTCTTTAAGGAGGGGATAGTTGTAACATCCCAAATTACCTAATAAGGATTAGAGCCTTGATTAGGGGGCCAGGATGGCAATATATGGAATTTTATGCTTATATGATATATTTGTGTATGATTACATGATTATGTGAGTTATATGATAATATAACAAGTTATGCATGTTTATGAGTACTAAATATGCATGTGGGCCTATTTCTTATTAGAAGGGAAATTTTTGTAATTTTTCCTAATATGGGCATAATTGTATATATGTGATATATGTGAGTGACCACATTATTATGTGGGTTTATTTGGGTTACTCGGGACGGGACGATCCTAGGGAGCAAGTTAGCAGGAAAGTCACAACAGGACCTAATACCCGACTCGAGGTAAGTCAAGGGGTATTTTAGGTTTTTAGCCCAGTATCAGGTTATCGGGAAATGAGAATGAATAATTGAGGATATATTTGGAGTTAGTGATAATAGGATGGAATATCTGGGGATTTTGACCAGTTTGCCCTCGGGGACGTTTTTGGTACCCCGAGCCTCGGGATTAGCTTAAGTAATTTAAGCCTTAAGAAAACAAATATTCAAAATACTCAGTCTTCTCTCTCACTCTCAACCAACTCTTTCTCTCTCTCTCCCTCATACTCTTCCATTTTCTAAGAGGATTTATTCAGAATTGTTGACTCATAGCATGGGAATTGAAGGCCTAAACTTGGGGGATTGGATTTGTTGCAGCTAGAGAAATTAACTTCCAGTTGAGGCAAGCTTTTGATCTTGTTTTCCATTGAAATTATGTTTACTTTGGCTGTTCTTGAGCTTTGTAGCTCAAGTGTTGAATTGGGAGTTTTGATGAGTTATTAATCAAGTTTTAGGGTGGGTTTTGCTACTGATATTAAGCTAAATCTGTTTTGAGGATTTAATTATTGTTCTAGAAATGATTTGGGTAGGTTTTTTTAAGTTTTTGTCTGGAGGAAAACAGAGGAAATTTGGGTTTGCAGGGTCAGGTCGCGACCCCATTCTTGGGGCACCACGACCCTCAAGGGCAGGTCACAGCCTGCCTGGGCTGCTTTGGTTACCGTAGGTTTTAAGAGACGGGAATTTATTCCTAAGGGCTCAAGATCGATTCTACTGCCTGGTTTAGTAGAATTCGAGGTACCAGAGGCTAGGACTTGGTCCGGTAGCCTTTATTTGCTTGTTATTGACAGAATCCTATATTATGGTTGTGACTAGGTTATCGCTAGGGGACTCAAAACAGGGATCGAGCTCGAGAGTCATTCTTATTTTACGTTATACTCGGACATGAGGTAAGAAAACTGCACCCAATATGTGATATAGGTGATTAGGGCTTGTCCCAACTGTTAATTATAATTATGAATAGGGCTCAGGCCCTTGAGAATGAACATGTTTAAGTTATCATTTCACTTTTTGATTAAACATGCTAGAATATTATTTACCTGATTAAGTGTTATATGACTGTTTGCATGGTTTGCGTAGCTAGGGTTTGGCCCTATTAAGGAGCATGGTTATTACTATGTTTGTAATTACTCGATAATGTTATATGGTTAATATGTATGTATAAATATATTGTCTAGAGTATGCGTATTTATATCTATTTTTGTATCTGTATACGAATACTTGGTTCAGGGCTTGACTTATTAGTCAAGGACGGCAATATCGCGTTGTGCGCTGGTCGAAAGGCTTAGGCCTAAATCAGCAACATACTATTACGTTGGTCCACTCAATGGTCTTTGGAAAACAAAAGTGTTTTTCTAGCTCTAAGGCTAGTTACCCAGAGCTAAGGGCAAGGGCCCCAGGTTACTCAATGGTTACATAGCTAGGGCATAGGCCCCAGGGTTGAATTTATGGTCAACTATTTAGGGTAGTGGCCCCAGAATGGTCCAATGGCCATTTTTTTGTAAATGTATGCCTGCATGAGTAGGTTATTAATGGTGGGCATGCTAAAGAAGTATTTTGACATCTGTACTTTCTGTTCATGCACATGTTTAAGTTTTATTGCTGAGCATTGGCTCACGGGTGCTATGTGGTGCAGGTAAGGGAAAAGGAAAGCTTGACCAGCCATGAGTTGGAGAGCTTCGATGGCGGCGTGTACATATGCGGCTACTCGTCCACCATGGCTGAGGATATCTCAGAGGAACTAGGGTTGTAGCCCTAATTTTTCTGCTTAGGTTGGCCGATTGTAACTTTTGATGTATATACACCCTTTTAAACGTTGTTTGTAATATTTTGGGATCCCATGTATGTATGAAACTTTTTAAATAAAAAAAAATTCAATAGATCATTTGACCAAAATTTTTAACCCTAACCCTTAACATTAACCCTAGTCACATGTTTATAACCAAATGACTTGATTAGCAAGTCTGACACAATTTAAAGTACACAGTGTAACAGTCTTTGATTAGGAGGACGTTACATCTAAGATATGGATACTTGGGGTGTCTCGCTTCTAGGTTCTTGTGATAAGTGGCGAGGGTGTCAAGAGACACGATTCTAGAGTTCTTGGCAAAGCAAGTTTATTGAGAGGTTTTTGATCTTGTTCATGGTTGTTTGGATAATTTTTTTTTACTCCCTATGTGTGTTGATGATTTGTTCCCCATGTCTCTATATTTTCTTTTCTTGATTTGAAGGAACATGCTAAGGTTATATGGGTGATGCATGCATAAGTATTTTCCATGAACAAATTCATTTATGTATATGTAATTACGCATGTAGGAATTATTGAGTTTTAGTTAATATCCTATCAACTTGTTTGTGAATTTGGAAGATAGGAGCATATTAGGTTTCCATGAAAATCCTCTAGAGTATTGATTGTTTTTTTTGTTACTGCTGATAAATTAATATTGGAATATTGTTATTCTTAAAATCATGATGTTTTGGGTTATTAAAAGTGCAAGTTGGGAGTATAAGTATACACTAGGGTTTTCGGCCTAGGGTGTATTGCCATGTTCTATGGATGTTGTCATTGTTTTGTTATTGGTAACATGTGCATTTCGACCTTATGTGATGATATGGTTTAAGGTAGTTCAATTTTTTGTTGTTGTTAGTCTTGCATGCTAAGTGAAAATTTTAAGGTGTGTCAAGTGTAGGACAATGTTAGGTGATTTTATGCTTGTTGTTTTTTTTACTTTATTTGATGATATGATAAAGCAAAGATTCTAAAATACACAAGTAATCTCTCAAATGATATTTTGATTTTATATAAGTGATGGGAATTTTATTTCACATGATAATAAGTTTTTATTCAAAATAATTAACATTCAATTCCTTTTATTTAATTTGTGAAAAGAATATGGTTAAAATTTAAGTTTGTGATTTTAATTAAATAAATAGAGTTTGGTTTTATGCCCTTATAAAATCATGTCGGACATGTAACGCTATTTTATATTGCCAATAAAAGTAGTAGAAATCATTTAGTTTGACAACCGTGTTGCTTTGTTGTTTTATTACTTGATTATTGAAATAATGCAAACATTTATAAAATCCTGAACATATGGATAGTTACAATTATAGTGACTAGGTAAAAGTGGATTATAGTTGCAATTATATGTTCAAAAGAACGAGTCCTAAGATTGGATCAATATGTTGGATTTTCACTGATTAGGCAATCTATGATATAATCTACTTACTCATTCGGGGTGTGATGTCTTGTCCAAGGCATTGACCAAGTAGATAAGATGAGATGTATTTGGCTACATCGGAATAGGACCGATATTGATTATTGATTGATAAATAAGTATCGTTGTTATAGAATCTAATCAATGTCACAACGTTGACCATAGGTTAAGTTGATCTTAATTCTGAGTGATAATATTTTGATAATTATATTATTTAAATCTTTTGACTTGTTCAGTACCAGCTTCCCTACGGTCTAGCCCATACTTACATCTTGGAGATTTAGTAGTGTAATTGAGTGGGAGTATTATTCATAGAAATGAAATCTATAACTTCTCTATGAGAAGTGAAAAGATGATTTCTGTGTACCCTAATTTCTGCAGGAGTCCTTCACTCAGCTCGAGTACAACTGGAAAATAAATATGTGGGGGAAATAACCAAGGAATCCATTTATTATCCACGTGGACAACTCAGTTTTCACGGTGATTATGTGAGCTAGTGATGCATAGGTTGCAAAGCACAAGCTCATGATATTCATACGACCCCAATAGTACGAGCTCATAGATATATCCATCTCGTGGTAACTCAAATATATTGCGTACCCACGAATCCCCAAAGACTCTGGTATTTTTATACGATCATTTACGGCCAGCCTGTAATATTTAATGTCCTAGATATTAGGAGACCATTTATTTCGTGATCAGATCATATCCTAGTATAAATGGGAATATTTTATATAAATGTAATAAATATGTAAATCCGTGATTGACTCACGCGGTTACCCAAACCTGTTATTTTCTTAATTCACTGTTGGCGAAAAACCGCGACAACAATTTCCTTAATTGATTTTTTCAAAAGGTTAAATGATTAAGATCTCATTTATGTGATTAAGTTCATGAAAATATCATTTATAAGGAACTTAGTGGGAGTTAAGGATAAAATACTGATGAGGGGTAAAACGATAATTTGCACACAACTCGTTAGTAAGTCATCAATAAAGGATTGATTGACTGTAATGGCTATAACAATGGATAACATATTTATGGTTTGGAAAATATGTTTTATGAATTCAAGAGTTCAATTCCGAGTCTATAGTCGAGTCATGAGGAATTAATAAGGTGGTGAAATTATTCAAAATAAATTCACAGTAACTTATTTAAGCTTGATATCATGGATCCATGGTCCCCACATCACCTTTGAGTAAATCATCTAGAATGTCTCAATTAATTGATTTAATTATCAATTAAGATTTTTAAAGTTGACTAGGTCAATTTTGGAAAATTTACAGAGATGTGAGATTTAGAGAATAAAAGATAGTCTTTGGGTAAATTTATTAATATTGATAAATTGATGTCAATATAAATAAATAATATTAAATCAAGTTTCAAATTATAATTAGTTAATTTGAATAAGGATTTAATTAATTAATTACAAAAATAAATAAATAAAAAGTTTTGAATTTAGGCCCAATTGGGATTTAAATTCAAAACGAAGAAATTGGGCCCAAGTCCATTTGTCGTAGCCCAATGCTTTTATCTTTTTGTTTATTATTTTAATTAATTTAAATAACACTCATTAAGTTGCCTATATAAGGAATATGATATTTAAGGTTTTTATAAGGAAGTCTAAGTTGATTCATTGGGCAAGTGAAAACCTAAACAATCTAATCTTTTCTCAACCTCTCTCTCTCTTCTTCTTCTCTTCTAGATCTCTATCCCATGTGTTGAGAACCAGCCCACATTAGTTCTAGGTTGATCAAAGGCTTGGTAAGGAAGACTGTATTGCTGATCTAATTCAATCTCTTGATAAGGCTCTGCTGCAGAAAGGAATAAAGGGTTAGAGAGATTGAAGGATGGAATTGTTCCAGTTTCGTTGTGTAATGTAAGTTTCTTTACTTTACTCTATTTTGTATCAATTTCATAGGAGCATGTTCTAGGTATTTACATGTTTGTTTGATAATATGTAAATTACATGAAAATAAATAAAGATCCTGTAATATGTATATCTTAAAATTGGTATCAAAGCCATAGGTTGCTAGTTTATTTTCATGAATGAACAGTTATGAAATTTATTGATATGTTAGGGTGTTAATTGGATGGTACATGTTATTGGTGCATGTTTATGTTTTTGTATCATCCCGCGTTTTGAACACCCGTTAGTAACCGATTGGTGCCGGTGAAGAATTATGTGAAATATTATTGTGATAAATGAGATTATATGAATTTGTGATGATTCATGAATTTTATAGCTGCTGTAATGATCTAGTAATGGATCTAGCTTTATGCAAAGAAAGATTGGTCTCGGACCAAGGAATAAACCCTAATGGGAGAAAAATATCGGATTAAATAAAATAGGAAATACTATGGCATAAAAATATTAATTTTTTCTGGCAACTGGGACTGTATAGTCGAGCCAATAAGTTTAAGAAAGATTTATTGAGATTTGAATTTCATTCAACTGGGCTTAAGAATGAGAAGTTCTTGCTCGGGTCAATAAGGGCATTTTGGTCAATATGATAACATTACTAAAATTATGTGATATGTGAAAATTTTTACTTTTGGGTCACTTTTAATTTAATTAATTAAGCTTGGAGATATTCAAAACCTATAGGTTAAAAGTTAAGGGAAATTTAGGGCACAAAATTCCCAAAGGCCCCTTGGAAAATTTTATATGTGAGGTAATATAAGCAAGGACATAAAAGTAATTTACAAGGGAAGAGAGAGAGAGGTGGGCAGCAAGGCTAGGGCTAGACCCTACGGCTCTCATATGCTAGGTAACTTACCCCACAAGCCAAAACCTAATGTAATGACCCAACTAATTCTAAGACTTTGGACCATTAAAACTACTATACATAGACACTATTCTTAAGAAAACATACATAGCTTTATTAAAAAAAACTATAAGGTAAATGTTGAAATTCATAAATTCGGGGTATGATATGGGATCCCATTGTTTTTTAATAAAACAAACACAACTTAATTCTTAAATAAATTTGTTAAAAAACCAAGTACGGAAAATACATAGAAAATATAATTAAAAAGACTGAAAACAACGTCATCCTCGAATCGTTCACGCAGTCCACCAACTCAATTCTTCCTCAATACACAACCCCAAGCTGCCAAGAATCCTTCCGCTGCCATAACTATTTTCCTGCATACATAAAAATAAAGGAATGAGCCTAATGCCCAGCAAGGAAAATCTACTAGAAACATAAAACATACACATAAACTATATCATAAACATATACTATAAACATATGACATATACTACTACAATGGCCATTATACTACTTGAGGCTTGTAAACTAAACAAGTCATATACCCAATAGATTGGTGGGGTCTTGCTAGCTAAGCAAGTCATATGCCCATAATTTATTAGGGCTTGTTAGCTATACAAGTCATATGCCCAAGGTCTATCAATATACATAATATAAAATTACATAGCATAACATAAGATAAGATAACATATAAACATATAAAATTCTATCCTATTTTCCTTACCAATACCGGGATATGAGATCAAGGACGGGATTTGAAACGCTCCTAAAACCAACAATAAGAATGTGAGTATTCTAAAGAAAAGAGATGATGACAAGAGGACTAAACTACCGAGAAGAAACTTACCGACAAGAAATATTAAGTTCAAAGAACTTAAATACCTAACCAAGATAATGAAAAACAATGAGTTAGGATTTGAGTAAAGAAAACTATAAGAAACTAATGAAACATACAAAAATGAATTAGGAGTAGGAATACCTTTGAATGCACTAGAACTAAACTACACCTCGATATCGAAAAACACACCATTAACCTTACTTCCCAAGTGTTTTTAAAGCTTAAAATGATAAAGCTTATAACCCAACCCAAGTGTTTATCACTCTAAAGTAAACCTAGCACCTTGAAGGCTCTGAACACAGCTTGAAGAATGAGAGAAATGGCTGGGTACTAGGTCCTATTTATAGAGTTTCAAGGAGTGGAAAGATCTTCTTTTAGCTTGAATAAAAATAATGAATATTACTTGAAAATCATTTCAATATTTGTTCAGCAGAGGCTTAAGACTCGGTCAAAAGGTTCAGAGGCTTATCAAGAGGTTAAGGAATAAAATGAGCTCGGTTTCAAAAATATTTGAAATATTTTCCTTAGGGCCGATATATCGCCTGGGCTTATATCCCGAGGTTCATCGATGCGTTTGTGCGAAGTTACGTGTTTTCGTATTCCCCGTGTGGCGATATATCGCCCCTAGAGCTGCGATATATCGTCGTACGCTGAAATATTATACATGTAATTGCACTTTTTCAGTCTATTTGGAATTGGGTAAACAACTTTGACTGAGTCATATAGCGATTTCAATGTTGTTGGCAGGTTTTGGGGTTTTCAAATATTTCTCTTATAAAACTATTCATCATAAATGCTTAATTTCTCAATAAACATGCACCAGACAAGTGCCATGATCTTATTGGTTTTATCTAAACCTTATAATATAATAAATAACATCTTTATAATCAGCTATATTAATCAAACCTTATGTTATAATTAATATTCTTAAACTATAGGTTAAACTTATAAAATCTATAAGTGTTGCTATGAGTGTTCAACTAAGTCCCAGCTTGAACCAAAATCCACAGTAATAAACATAATATAACTATTACTTTCTATTACTACTACTACTAATACTATCTAACTAGCTAAGTAAATTCTGGGACTCTACAATTCTCCCCTACTACAAAGAATTTCGTCCTCGAAATTTACTTACCAAACAATTCTGGATACCGAGTTTGCATGTCCTCCTCCAACTCCCACATCACCTCTCATTCAGAACTATTGCTCCATAGGACTTTGACTATTGGAATACTTTTGGATAGTAACTGCTTCATCCCTCTATCTAGGATGCTAACCGGTCATTCCTCGTAAGTCAAGTCTTTCTGGAGCGCTATTGTATCGTACTTGTGGACGTGAGATGGGTCGAACACATATCTATGCAGCATTGAGATGTGGAACACATTGTGGCTATCTGCTAGAGCTGGCGGTAGGGCTAATCTATATGCAACTGCTCCCACTTTGTCCAATATCTCAAAAGGACCTATAAAACGGTGACTAAGCTTGCCTTTCTTCCCAAACTGCTTCACACCTTTCATAGGAGATATCTTTAGGAGACTTGATCTCTGACTTTGAATTCCATATCCCACCGCTTGGCATCCGCATAACTTTTATGACGGCTTTGAGCAGTGAGCATACGCTTTCTAATCAGCGCTACTGCTTCCTGAACTTTTCTAACAGCTTCGGGACCAAGAAGTTGCCTTTCTCCCACCTCGTCCCAGTGTAACGGCGATCGACACCTTCTTCCATAAAGCAACTCATAAGGTGCCATCCCGATTGTTGACTGGTAGCTATTGTTGTAGAAGAACCTTATCAGCGGTAAGTACTTATTCCATGATCCTCCGAAATCAAGTACACAAGCGCGCAACATATCTTCTAAAATCTGTATGGTACGCTCGGACTGACTGTCGGTCTGAGGATGAAAAGTTATACTAAGACTTAACTTAGTACCCATGGCTTACTGTAAACTTCCCCAAAATCTCGATGTCAACACCGATCCTCTATCGAATACTATTGTCTTAGGGATTCCATGCAATCGTACTATTTCTTAGAGATAGATGTCTGCATATTGATCCGCTGTGTATGAAGTCTTAACAGGCAGGAAATGAGCTGACTTGGGTAGTCTATCTATTACTACCCAAGACGAATCATGTTGCTTACTTGTTCGTGGCAAACCCGTCACGAAATCCATGGCTATATCATCTCATTTCCATTCTGGAATGCTAAGTGGTTGCAATAAGCCTACAGGCCGCTGATGTTCTGCTTTCACTTGCTGGCATACTATACATTTAGACACATACTCTGCTATATCCTTCTTCATTCCTGGCCACCAATATATTGCTTTGATGTCGTGAGTCATCTTGGTCGACCCTAGGTGAACTGAGCATGGGGTACTGTGCGCTTCTTCTAAAATCGTCATCTTAATCCTCTGATCATTTGGCACGCATACCCGATCCTTATATCTCAATAACCCTTGACCTGATATTGAGAAATTTGTGGCCTTACCTTCTCTAACTACATCCATGTGTGCTACTAGTGTGTCATCATTCCCTTGCCTAATCCGTATATCTTCTAACAAACTTGACTGGATAGAGTTAGCCAGCTTACCGATGACTACTTCTATTCCGGCACTGATCATCTCATGTTGTAGCGACTTTTCTATTCCGGCTAGTGCTGCTAGACTTCCATAACTCTTCCTACTTAATGCATCAGCAACTACATTTGCCTTTCCCGGGTGGTATAGGATTTCGCAGACATAATCCTTCACTAGTTCTAACCACCTGCGCTGCCTCATGTTGAGTTCCTTCTGAGTGAAGAAGTACTTTAAACTTTTGTGGTCCGTATAAATCTCACACCGTTCTCCATAAAGATAATGGCGCCATATTTTTAATGCAAATACCACCGCTGCCAAATCCATATCGTGAGTTGGATAGCGTTGTTCGTACTCCTTCAACTGCCTTGAGGCGTAGGCTATCACCTTGTCATTTTGCATCAGCACGCAACCCAACCCTTGCTTTGACGCATCGCAGTAGACTATAAACTTATCGTTGGGTGTCGGTACACTGTGTACTGGTGCTGAGCACAGCTTATCTTTAAGCAACTGGAAGCTCTCTTCACACTTATCAGTCCAGTTGAACCTTTGCTATTTCTGGGTCAGGTTGGTAAGCGGAGTGGCTATCTTAGAAAATCCTTCTACAAACCTCCGATAATAACCTGCTAATCCCAGAAAGCTCCTTACTTCTGATGCGTTCTTTGGTCTTGGCCAATCGTTCATAGCCTCTACCTTAGATGGGTCTACTGTAACTCTGTCCTTCGATATAATGTGCCCGAGGAATGCTACTTGCGAAAGCCAAAACTCGCACTTCTTGAACTTGGTGTAAAGTTGATGCTCCCTTAGTCATAATAAGATCAACCTCAAATGTTCCTCGTGCTCGACTTCGTTCTTCGAGTATACCAAGATATCGTCGATGAACACTACGACAAATTTATCCAAGTAATCCTTAAAGACCCTATTCATTAAATCCATAAATGCGGTTGGAGCGTTGGTAAGACCAAAAGACATAACTAAAAACTCGTAATGCCCAAAACAAGTCCTAAAAGCTATCTTAGGAATATCCTCTCCTCGCACCTTGAGCTGATGGTACCCGGACCATAAATCAATCTTTGAAAACACAGTCGCACCTCGGAGTTGATCAAAAAAGTCGTCAATCTGGGGTAGCGGGTACTTATTCTTAATCGTTACCTTATTCAGCTCGCGGTAATCTATGCACATCCGCATGCTTCCTTCCTTTTTATTCACAAATAGGATCGGTGCTCCCCATGGCGAATGGCTTGGTCTAATGAACCCCAAGTCTAGGAGTTCTTGTAGCTGCGTCTTTAACTCCTTGAGTTTGGTAGGTGCCAATCAGTAGGGTGCCTTGGAGATAGGCTCGGTGCCCGGTACTAATTCGATTATGAAGTCAATTTCCCAAGTTGGCGGCAATCCTGGTAAGTCATCGGGAAATACTTCTGGGAATTATTTTACAATGCGGACGTCTCCAACCTTAAGTTGTGTTTCCTTTACCACATTTGTGATGCTGGCTAAGAATGCTTGACATCCTTGTTCTATCATCCTTTGAGCTTCGAGAGATGATATTAGGGGTGTGCGTAGTCCTGAAACTTGTCCCATGAAGCATAGTCTCTGGCCGTCAGGAGTCTTGAACGTCACTTTCTTGTGTTTGCAGTCGATGGTTGCGCCATGATTTGCTAACCAGTCCATCACTACAACAACATACCCTTTCTACAACACATAATTATAACTCTATTAAAAAGTATTTTAATTACACCAATTTACACCATTATTTACATTGGGCTGTTTTTACATCATTAAACTAATTATTTACATTGGGCTTTCAATGGAATTTTGAGTATCACGGCCGAATAAAACATATACTCATATTGGGGTCATTTTATATCATTTCTTTCTCTCTCTTCAATCACTCTTTCAGTTTCTCCCAAACCCTCAATCTGTTTCTTCAATTTCTCTTCATCTCCCCCGTATCTGATTGAATCGCTCCAGTCAACTCTCTCGCGACCTAGCCCAACGTTCTTTCTGCTCCAGTCAACTCTCTCGCGAAATTTATCCTTTAGAAGTGAGTCCTGAATCTTTTTTGACTTTTGATTTGATTATTTTTTTACTTTTAATTTGGTTATGCATAGTGGTCTCAACATTTCTTTTGCTTGATATTGCTATGAGAACATTTGTTCCTCAAGGAAAAAGCCTCTGTTCATTGTATCTCCCTGTCTCTCGCCTGTTGCTCTTCATTGTATCTCCTTGTCTCTCACCTGTTGTCGTGAGATCATTTGTTCCTCAACTAATGATGTCTCATTGTTTATGCTTATTGTTGGGCTTTCTTTCTTTTTTTTTCCTGTGACCGTTGCATTCTTTGCTTGGTGATAACTTGAGATATCCAAACTACATGATACTTGAAAGCCCATAAACAAATGAGAAGCAAATAGTTAATGAGTGAGGAGACTAGCTTAAAGGATTAGGTTGAATAGTATCAAATGTTACATTTTGAGCCACTAGATCATGCGCTCTATAATACTTGCTGGCTCTGAGAATTGTTATTTGTAACTCATTCACTTGCCTAGATGAAAAGAGAAGTTGAATATGTTAGTTTTAACATTTTTTTGTTTTATTATTTATTGGCGTTGAAACAAATTGCAGGCGAAAAATATGCAAAATCCAGAGTTGTTGTGGGACTTCTATGTGTAGTACTAATTCCCTTCTATTTCTTTTGGTTCTTGTTTGAATAATTGGAATGTGGTTCTTTTGATTGTATGTATAATATGTTTAATAAATTCAGTCAATGTATTTGTGTTTAATGAAGCATAGGCAATCCACAATCGAGATAAAATTTATGAAACGAGAACATTAATTTTCATTCTTAATTTTTCAAATTTATATTATTTGATACAAGATTTATACATCCTGTAGCATGTTTAATTATTGAGATTATAAAGTACTTCAACGCAGTTTAGTGGAACCTGTAGAGTTACTTAAGTGTTGTTTGTAGAACTGATAATGAAATGATTCAATTGCCTTCTTTGACAGGTGTGTTCTATAGAGCAGTTAGCTGATGAGTTGAAAGATCGTTGCCAGAAATTATTTAAAGGATGTAAGAAGTTTATGTGAGTGTTTCAACATTACTTACACACAAATTCCAATGAGAAAATTTGATTTTTTTTTTTTAAATTTTTTAGAATGTTGAAAATGGTCTTGTTTTGGTGAAACATAAAGTAGTGAGAGTGAAGTTTAGATTCTTTCCAGGAGTTCAAATAGGAATTGTGGAGAAAATGTACAGGCTTAAGTTTCAATAAACTTTAATGAGAATTGATTTCAATAACTCATATCGACTCCTAAAAAAGGTAGTTAAAACCGACTAGACTTCTAACATATGGTCTTTTACTAACTAACATTATTCTTGATCTGACAACAAAATAGCAAAAGTACCCCAGGTAGTTAAAACAAACTAGAATTCTAACAATGTGTTCTTTTACTAACATTACTCTTAATCTGACTTAAACACATTAAACTTTTGATGATTAAAGTCTTAAGAATTTCTTTCCTTATGATTTATTTAGATCAGAGGAGCAACATATACTAATTTTTTTTATTCAGCAGTACCTCAACAAGCCTTCTAGTTCTAAAGATACTGATAATTTTATTATATAAAGAAAAATGTTCTTAAATAAAGAAAATCCAAATGCTCTGAAGTTTTCTTTTGGGAAAGACTGAGGAGCACCATGCTTTAACATCATATAGTAACAGATACAAAGTGATAAAAGAATATCATTAATTTTACTCACAAAGAAGACATTAAAAAAGTTTGGTTAACAATTATGAAATAGCAAAATACTTCCAAGAAATATGATTAGTACAAGTACATAATGAAGAAAGTTGGTAGCATTTGAGGGATTAAACTATAGAATTGAAAGAAAAATATATATATATGGGATAATATAACCTCATCAGTCATCAACCTTCTGCAGGTTTTGGAAACTAAACAAAGAGATTTTCATCCCTCACATCAAGCTTTCCAGTTACAATATATAACGAGAACAACAATCAAATAGGTAGAAAAATGTAGAACCTCTCTTGCCATGGCAAGTTACCAACAAAAAATATCTTTCTGTTGGATCGATTTTTAGCTGATGAAAGTCATAATTTTTAATTTGTATTATATATGCAAAATTGTGATTGGAAACTTTTTAGACCTATTATATTAGAGAAGAGACATAATAATAACATGTTCTATCCTTTTTAAGGTGTTTAATAGTAATTAACCAAATAATTTATATATATATATACTTTTTTTAGATACCAACCAAGCTAGTTTAAACAGTCTAAAAGATAATTATTGGAAGAGGGAATCTTATAAAGTCATTAATGTTAGGACTGTATAGTTACCCATTAAAAATTAATATCGATCAAACTTTGCAAGCATTTAATTTGGATTATCATTTTTCCAACTTAGTTGAGCACTGCATCTCTCTTTTGTTTTATTTAATGGTGGCCCTCTCAAACAATTTATGCCATCAAGGGGTTTGCATCAAAGGATATCCACTGTCCCCTATCTCTTTATTCTCTGTAGTGAAGTGTTGTCTTGCTTGCTGCTCAGAAAAGACAACCTCTTTTTGTTTGATTCTAAGTTCATTTCTTTTTGTTTAGTTTCTTGAAATTTGGGAACTGCATGCGTAAAATACTTCAGAGTATGCTTATTTGTTTGAGCCTAAGTTCATTTCTTTTTGTTTAGTTTCTTGAACTTTGGGAGCTGCATGTGTAAAACTCTATGTTTATTACAGATTGATGCTAATTATTATAGATTTATGCTAATTATTTGTTTCTCAGTAGTAAAACTCATAGTTTATGATTTGAATAATGCTTTATCAACCTTCTATGCGTAGACTCACAATTTGACTACTCATTGAATTCGGATTTGACTTACTTTCATTATATCTTATTACATTGTAAAGGTGTTTATGTGTTGAGACGAACTTCAAAGAAACTTTTTTGGCAACAGTTTGCAAGAGGTATGCCTCTAACTTTTATTTTAATACTATGAAAATGTTAGAGGAGTTTGAATATCTTAAATATTTATCCATAGTGTAGTAGGTTCTAAGATTGTTACTGTGTGCTGCGGTGTAACGAAAGGTTGAGAACTTGTGTGTTTTAGTGAAGTAGGATCTAAGAAATTTGTGTGTTGCGGAGATAAGGAAGAAAATGTGTGTGTTGTTTGAATTGATATTGGCAGATGGTTGGTTGCTAGTGTAGGGAAAATGTTGTTCGATTTTATGTAGACTTATCTATGATTATCCTATAATTGAATTGTGTTTGTTTGTTTGATTGGTTTCATTATAACATATACGTGTATGAATGTACTTATTGCGTGTTGGCATACACATATAGCATAGCCTTTTGTACTTCTTGTTTTATATATGTTAGTTTTCTTCTTGTCCCTTCTCACAGAAGAAAGGTTTCAAAAAGAAAGATATATAGGCTCTTATTACCAACTTTGGACATCATTTTTGGTGTCATTTTGCTTAAAATAAATATGAATGTATTGGTTATTATGTTACAATTGTAGTGTTTGAATGATTCTCATATTGGTTATTATATAGTATGTATTGGTTATTGGTTATTGGTTATTATGTTACAATTGTAGTGCCATAATAACTTATCAATTTGATATAATGGTGATAACTATTCAGATTTTGTGAGTTTTGGAATTAGAATGGATGTTTGTATGTAGGCTAAACTTATATATAGAAAGTGTATTTTTGTTCATTACTGTTTGTATCGATTTGTTTGTAAGTTTTTTTGTTTGACTACTTTTGATGGTCTTGCTTGCTTTTTTAAAGTATATATTACTAAGCTTTTAAATAATTCCTTAGAGGTGTTTGAATGAATGCTTCACTGAGATATATGTGAATAAAGGTATTTAGTCTGAACATATATGATAGGTTAGGTGTAATATATTCCATCTAAGTAGAATTAATTTGGTAGAAGTTTTAGACTTTCTATCATATATGAAGTATATTGAGTATTATAACTAAAGTCTGTTATGTACATTACCAATTCCTCACTTTGCTTGCTGTTTCATGGGTTTATACTTCATAATTATTTGCGTGTATTTGTATGTCTTTGGCACTGACTCCCACGTCAAAATAGCATTTTTTTGTTATATTTTTTATTATAAGAAATTATTCATCATGTCAAAAAGGAAAAGTTGCTTTTACAACGATGAAATTTCTGTTATTCTTGAAGCCAATGTGCGGCTGAAATATGTTTATTTTCCTATTGTTGAGGTAAAATTATTATATGCATGGCTTTTATTTTTCTGCATATAGTTGAGGAACTAAACTGAAAAGGGTTTCTCAGGGAAAAGAGAATATTGATAAGATTTTGAAGAAGTTAAAAGATGAAGGACATCAACTCTCTGAAAATTATAAAACCTTTAAACGTGTTTCTATTCGGCGACTTGGTCGCCTCATACCAGATGCCTGCTGGGTAGGTTTTTGTTCTTCTCATTTTTTTTTATTATAATATCCTAGAATCTTCATACATCTATTGTGAAATAACTAGTTCAGCTTGAAACTAAGAATTTACTATTGGCATGTAATATATTAATTATAAGAGACCCTAGAGATTTTCAATTGAGATTAGTCTAGTAATTGCTTGAAGATGAAGATAAATGTTATCTTAATTATCTTTCCTTTAATAACCAAATTTAAAAAACAAAATTCTCAGGCGTGGCTGCCTTTCATGGACTTGAGGCATAGTATAAGAAACAAAAGAGAGAAAACTTTCTTGATATTTTTTCTGTGAAAAGTGTTCTGTACAAAGGTGAATAAATCCAGCTTATATAGTTGGTTAAATAACAACTCACTAAACATAAAATTTAACTAACTTAGGTCACTAATTAATTACAGTGTTTAATACTCCCCTCAAGATGGAGTGTGCATATAAATTGTTTACACCCATCTTGGAATGATCTGAAGTTTGAACTAACCCTGAGATCAGTATTTTAGATCTCAAAGCTTGAAATAAAAATAATAAGTGTTGTAGGTTTCAATGTGTTTTAATCTTGTGCATAGAATATATATTTCTATATAAGGCTATGTTTGTGTGACGAGAAATGATTGTCCTCGGTATTGCAAGTTTTAACTGGTGTTTTGCTTGTTAATACATGTACTTTTGATATTATTGTGGATAATATTGACATCGTTGTCTGAAATGAGTTTGGCTGTTAAACTTGATTTTATGTTGATTTTGGTGATGAGGAATCCAAAGTTTTCTAGTTGCCAAATTAAGGAGGGCTTACTTACATTTTGTGCAGGCTTATCTAGTTCTTTGCTGGCTGATAATACTAATTCGTTGAAAAGATATTGTATATTAGATGTGGAGTGCTCAGTTTATGACTATTCTTTACTCTTTTTGAAACAAATGTAATTATATTATTTTTGTTTGAGTTCCTATGCCAACATATTTAGTAATGTATTAGTTAGTTGACATAATAATAATGCCTTGCATTAGTTGAACTTGGTATAAGTTAACATTGGCATATTCAGTTCTTGCACATTGCATATTTCAGTGAAAAACTCTTTAAGATTTGATTAGTCTATTCTTAACCATGTTAGAGTTCTTGAACTTGGTTGACAGAATTGATTAGTGGTTTCACAGTTATTCTATGGGTGTAAAACTTGCTTTTCTTATTTTCTTGTAATTACACTTTTCTAAACTCCTTTCTCCCCACATCTAAGTTGTGATTTTTTGCTCTGTGTTTCATTTTCAAATTTTTTGACTGGCGTTATGTTTGTGGAACTGAGATTGGCTTTTAAAATTATTTTCCAATTTCTTACTAAACCTAGTGATAATGAAATAAACTATTGTTTTTCCATACATCCAGGAAATAAAATTGTATTATGCATTTCATGAAACTTATTATTGTTTCATTAGCCAGATCATATTATTAGGAAAGTAGAAATTTTTTGAAAAGAATCTGATTCTCATTACTCAATGGAATAGCTTACCATATACTGTATATACAAGAGTTAATTGAGAAGGTTAGCTGTACAATTAACAACCAAATCTAACTAAAGGCTAAAAACAGAATACAAACTATATATTTTCTCTACTACTACATGCATAGAGTATATATTAATGTTCCATTATAAGGTAACTAATTAATTACAGTGTTTAATACTCCCCTCAAGATGGAGTGTGTGTATAAATTTTTTACACTCATCTTGGATTGATCTCAAGTTTGAACTAACCCTGAGATCAGTATTTTAGATCTCAAAGCTTGAAAAATAGCAAGTTTTGTAGGTTTCAATTTGTTTGAATCTTGTGCTGATGTGAATTAATTCTTATTCTTTATATATAGCTTTTGTCTCTGGATACATATACATGTACCTCTTGCAAATCTAAAATTTAGAAAGAAAAGTTGCAATTTGTTTACTATATACATATACATGTAAATGAATTATTGAATTCTATAGAAAACAAAATACCACAAAGAATGAAGAGGCGGAGAAAGATTAAAGATGTTGAAAGAAGGAAGAAACTGAACTAAAAAGGCAACAATTTCTTTTGTTGGCGCTCTTGATATGTTAATATTTGAAATGGTCTCTCAAGTGCTTATTTATATTGAGAAATTTGACTTGGTGAATACATATATGTAAGTAAATAAATATCAGCATAATCTTTGGCGGTCATGGTAATTTATTCTGTTCTTTGAAATTTTGATTCATCTAAATTATGGCTAAGACATTAATATAATATAACTAGTTGGTATATTGTAATTTTAATTGAGAGCATTTTTGTTGAATTATATAAATAGATATATATATATAAAGTGAGAAAGAGTTCTGCATTTGGGAAAAATAGAGAACAAAGCATAATGGATTGTATATTGTGTTGCACAGGAGGCGTTGAAGTGTTTTATGGGATTTTTCTTAGCTTTTTTTTATGGAAAGTCTCATTCTCTTTAGTAAATTTTCCAATTTGGGAGGCTTTACTTCTCCAAAGGGTTATAATAATTATTGTATTATGAATACTTTTTATTAGGCCATGCATTGACTCATTGAATCATTATTAAATAATCACAATGCTACATATAGGAAACCAAGACTAAAGAATGTGAAGATTGGAAAATTTAAGGTGTTGGACTATACATCTTTTGCTGTTGGTTAATACATGCGACAGTGAGAATCCATTTCTTACTGCTTTGGCTTCTCTTTTGTGATTTCTTGCTACAAATGATAAAACTTATAGGGTAACTCTTGATGGTTTATTCTGTTGTGCTATGTGTTTTATTTCTGCCGCAATTGTTGTAGTAGTTATAACATATATATCATAGGGAAAATATGTTCTAGAGGGCAAATATGTTTTGAGTGGCAGTCTTTCTTTTTTTCCTTGGAAACATTGACCTAACTGATTAATTGTTTTTAATCCTTTTGAGTCAAATATTTGATAAATTGTTACCATATTTAATCAATGGCAAGAGAAAGATCTGGTCGTCTTAATAAGAGATATAATTAGTTCTTGTCTACCCAGAGATACAATCTTGGTACAAACAATTAAATTATGTTGAGTAGCTTAATTGTAATGTGGTTAGTTGTTGGGTTATTTTCTCTATTTCTATTCATTTAGCCATTTTACCAAGTAAAACTAATGGCCTATGTGTAGACTATGATAACCTTTTAGTTAGCATTTTTTGTAGCATTGTCTGTTTTTTATTTTTTTTTTACTAATTTGCTAATTTTGTTTTTTATTTTGGAATGCTAGTACTGGATCTAATTTTCACTGCTGCTTTTTGTCTTTTCTTGTGTATGTGTATAAAATTTTCTTAAAATGATATATATTGGTTTACTAAAGTTACCTGAATGGAGTAACTGAATGAGATATGATTGGTCATTCTCTTAATAGTTATTTATGTTGGTGATGGTCATTCATTTTATTGTTTTGCTTATTGGTTTTATTGAAGATATGAGACTATTCTAAGTATGAGGCTGATCTTGCTTTTTCTTGGTCTACTCTCCCTAATAAATAAGTTTTGTGGAACGTCTTTGCCTCTTTTAATGGCTAGTTCAGACATTATACTTGTAGCATGACTTCTATTTCTGACATTTTGTAATTGATTGATTGTTTATAAGCTAGTCTTTGACAAGTCTAATATTCTTAATGATTAAAGGACTTTTTTTTTTGCAATGTGCAGGTATATTGAGATGTCTTTCCATGGAGCAATGCTAGAAAAAGTTTGTGGTTGAAGTTTTAGAATCAAAGAATGTATTTTACCAACTTTGTATACATTTCCTAAATTGTACCGGTCCTCAAAAATATATTTGTACAATTTTAAGAGTGTTTTAAGTATATTAAATGAAGCGGGTTTGAATTAAAGCAATAAAAAATAATTATAATGTACAGTGTTATATAATAATAATTTAAGCTTATCCAAATATTAGAATAATACAAAAAAAAGTGTTATTGTTTCTTTTACAATAACACTGGTTTATAAGCATAAAATTATGCTATGCAAATTATTTTCTATAATGCAGAAAATATGTTATTATAAAGTGTATCATAACACTACTTTATAAGTACAAAAAATTGCTATATAATCTATTTATAAATAGCATAACGAAATATTTATCTAATTATTAAAATACAAAAGTGTTATCGTAGACTATACCATAACACATGTCTATAACTATGGAAAAGTGTTATGCAAAGTGTTTCCACCTACTATAACACTGCTTTCCTTAACACATCAAAAAGTGTTATGGTATATATTTGATAATACTTTTTCGTTCTTATTGAAAGCAGTTTTTGTTGTAGTGCATGCCTAGTATCACATCGAAGTCTTTGATCTCCAGTTCTATCAGGTCTCCTTCTAATTCTACGTCCTCAATCTTGATCGGTACGCCTCGTACTATCCGTGATGATAGAACTACTTTGCCCGAAGGCAAGTCTGTTACAAACCTAGTTCTAAATCTTTCACAAGGTTTGTCTAGTTTTTCTGTCATTCCTAACGAGATATACAAATGAGTGGCTCCTGAATCAAATAATACAGAACATATATTATTGAGGATAGAAACTTGACCTATAACCACTTTATTGCTAGCATCAGCTTCTCCTTGGGTTAAGGCAAATACCCTGGCAGGAACCATCTTGTCTTCCTTTTTCCCTTCTTGCTTGAGCTGGGGACAATCTCTCTTCTGGTGTCCTTCCTGACCACAGTTGTAGCATCCCTTGGTGTTTTCCCGACATTCACCAGGATGTTTCTTCTGGCATTTAACACATTGTGGGTATTCTACATGACCCGGCCTATTACCTCCATTATTCGTCTGTGCCCTTTTATCACGGTCGGACTGCTTATTGTCAGGATGCTTTCTTTTCTGACCATTGTTGTTGCTGGACTAATTGTTGTTGTTGTGGTTGTTGTTTCGACCGTTCTAAGGTTGACTTGACTGTTTAGGCTAAGGCTTACTGGATTCCTCTTTACTAACATTAGCCTGAAGCCTTTCTACTTCTATTGACATTTCTAGAACATCGGCATAGGTAGTATTTCCTAGATTTGCTAGCTTAACCCCTGGCTCAATCTTCGGTCGAAGTCCTCTAACGAACTTGGTCACCATCAGAAATTCTGTTGGAACCATCTCCGGTACAAACTTGGCTAATCGGTCGAACTGCCCAGCATATTCTGCCACTGATAAACTCCTTTGCTTCAGACCAGTGAACTCCTTGACTCTTGAAGCAATGACTGCCGAATTATAGTACTTTTTGTGGAACAGCTCCACAAATCTGGTCCAAGTCATGGTGGCGACATGGTGAGTCTGCTGAACTATGTCCCACCATATTCTAGCATCTTTCTTGAGCAGAGACGAAATGCAAGATATGCAGTCCGCGTTGCCGAGATTCATGTGCATCAGGATTGGCTCCACATTTCTGAGCCATTCTTCCGCCTCGAAGGGGTCTATTGTCCCTTCAAAGTTCGGAGCGAGTTGCTTACGAAACTGCTCATAAATTGGCTCCATGTGCTGAGCTGGGTATGGCGCATAGTTTGCCACTGGCCATCCCCCATATGGACCAACTTGATGGGGTGCTTGAGCCATTTGTTGAGGTTGTGGCAGAGGCGGAGGCTGAGTCTGTGGCTGAGCCTATTTTCGTTGTTGCTGTAATAATTCCTCAACTTGCTGTCGAAGTCTGGCAATTTCCGCAGTGTTGTCAATCGGCCGCGGCGGCGCATTTCGGTTGGCAGTAGCACGCACTCCCCTTCTGCGAACTGGAGGGGCTTCATTGCTCTCAGGAGCAGCGTTGGAGACATTATCATTGTTGCAAGCAGACCTTCGAAGTGACATCTTCAGTAGAGTTCTAACAGTTGAGAAAAACATATTAGAACTTTACCCTAATAGGCTCTAAGGCAAAAACTTAATCTAAACAAACATAACTCGGACTTATAAATTATGATTTCTTATGGAAATTATATAAGCCTTCTTTATTATTAGAGTGGGTTTCTATACATAGAAAAATAAGCCATCTTTATTATTTTCTAAGTCTGTTTCTAATCATCCTATATGACTTAATTCTCAGGCTCGAAACTCGTCGTTGTTCCAAAGCTAACCATATTGAGGGAGGGTTGGGATCAGTAAAATTGTTCCCACTACTATGGCCTCATAACTCTCAATATAGAGAACCCGATTCATTGATTTGTATCCACCCTCACCGAACTTAGTCATTATTCATTAAATTTATTATTTATTATGATTGCAAAAGAAAAATCAAACTCATACATGTCATCAAAATAACATTGATATTAATTTGGAAAAAGTTTTTTCGCTATGTACAATCATAAAAGAAACAAATAATAAATAAAATAAATAAATAAAAAACTAATCTATTCTAGAAATTGGGATCTTCTACATCCGATCCTTCATCTAACATGTCATCGTCTATTTCTTCATAGTCATCATTATCTTGAGCCTCAAAATGCCCTCGAGGAAGATTTGTAAAAATTCTATGTTTTTGCTCATTTGTAAATTGAAATTCCATTTTAGAAGTGAACCTAAGTATGAGAAAATAATATCTCATAGCTACCGACAATTCATCTTCATCATCTATTGTCTGTCATATATCTTCTAAAGCTACAATCACAGTTAGATAATCTTTAAAAATTCTAATTACTAAAACGTATTGCTCTGTTGATCTCATCATGATCTGCTTAGTTTCTTGGAGGTGACCTATCTCTCCGTGGAATAAAATTAGTCTCCGAGTGATTCTTTCTAGCACTCCTACAGTGTTTCTTGGTTCTCTAATCCTTTTCAAGGCCTTAATGGCTTGGATATCCTCATAAGTTAATGCTCCATTCATTCTTAACTGAAAACATAAAAGCTAAAATCGTTAGCTATACATATAAACATAATAATTATAATCATAAACACTTACTTGGCAGTTAGATTCGGATCTTGAGCGTGTGTATCAAGGAGAACTTCATGCGAATGAACCATTTGCTCTGATACCAACTGTAATGACCCAACTAATTCTAAGACTTTGGACCATTAAAACTACTATACATAGACACTATTCTTAAGAAAACATACATAACTTTATCAAAAAAAAAACTATAAGGTAAATGTTGAAATTCATAAATTCGGGGTATGTATGTGATCCCATTGTTTTTAAAAAAACAAGCATGACTTAAATCTTAAATAAATTTGTTACAGAACCAAGTGCAGAAAATGCATAGAAAACATAATTAAAAAGACTGAAAACAACGTTGTCCTCGAATCGTTCACGTAGTCCACCAACCCCATTCTTCCTCAATACACACCCCAAGCTGCCAAGAATCCTTCCACCACCATAACTATTTTCCTGCATACATAAAAATAAAGGAATGAGCCTAATGCCCAGCAAGGAAAATATACTAGAAACATAAAACATACACATAAACTATATCATAAACATATGACATATATTACTACAATGGCCATTATACTACTTGAGGCTTGTAAACTAAACAAGTCATATGCCCAATAGATTGGTGGGGTCTTGCTAGCTAAGCAAGTCATATGCCCATAATTTATTGGGGCTTGTTAGCTATACAACTCATATGCCCAAGGTCTATCAATATACATAATATAACATTACATAGCATAACATAACATAAGATAACATATAAACATATAAAATTCTATCCTATTTTCCTTACCAATACTGGGATATGAGAACAAGGACGGGATTTGAAACGCTCCTAAAACCAACAATAAGAATGTGAGTATTCTAAAGAAAAGAAATGATGACAAGAGTACTAAACTACCGAGAAGAAACTTACCAACAAGAAAACTTAAGTTCAAAGAACTTAAATACCTAACCAAGATAATGAAAAACAATGAGTTAGGATTTGAGTAAAGAAAACTATAAGAAACTAATGAAACATACAGAAATGAACTAGGAGTAGGAATACCTTTGAATGCACTATAACTGAACTACACCTCGATATCGAAAAACACACTATTAACCTTACTTCCCAAGTGTTTTTAAAGCTTAAAATGATAAAGCTTATAACCAAACCCAAGTGTTTATCACTCTAAAGTAAACCTAGCAACTTGAAGGCTCTGAACACAGCTTGAAGAATGAGAGAAATGGTTGGGTATTAGGTCCTATTTATAGAGTTTCAAGGAGTGGGAAGATCTTCTTTTAGCTTGAATAAAAATAATGAATATTACGTGAAAAACATTAGAATATTCATTCAGCAGAGGCTTAAGAATCGGTCAAAAGGTTCAGAGGTTTATCAAGAGGTTAAGGAATAAAATGAGCTCAGTTTTAAAAATATTTGAAATATTTGCCTTAGGTCTGATATATCGCCCATAGTAGGTGATATATCGCCTGGGCTTATATCCCGAGGCTCGTCGATGCATTTGTGCAAAGTTACGTGTTTTTCGTATTCCCCGTGTGGCGATATATCGCCACTAGAGCTGCGATATATCACCATAAGCTGAAATATTATACACGTAATTGCACTTTTTCAGCCTATTTGGAATTGGGTAAACAGCTTTGACTGAGTCATATAACGATTTCAAAGCTGCTGGCAGGTTATGGGGTTTTCAAATATTTCTCTTATAAAACTATTCATAAAAAATGCTTAATTTCTCAATAAACATGCACCCGACAAGTGCCATGATCTTATTGGTTCTATCTAAACCTTATAGTATAATAAATAACATCTTTATAATCAGCTATATTAATCAAACCTTATGTTATAATTAATATTCTTAAAATATAGGTTAAACTTATAAAATCTATAAGTGTTGCTACGAGTGTTCAACTAAGTCTCGGCTTGAACCAAAATCCACAGTAATAAACATACTATAATTATTACTATCTATTACTACTACTACTACTACTACTACTACTACTACTACTACTACTACTACTACTACTACTACTACTACTACTACTACTACTACTACTACTACTACTACTATCTAACTAGCTAAGTAAATTTTAGGACTCTACACCTAATCATTTCTCTCACAAATTTCTTTTGTCTCAAGAGACAATCTCTCTCTAGCTCTCTCTCTCCCTCCAAAATCGAAACACTCTCCCTCACTACTCTCCATTGCTGCAATTTTTTTCTCCATTAGCCAAGAACACTCATTTCCCCATTAAAGGAGGGAGAAGCTCAAGAGAACACTTGTGTAGAGTAAGTTTCGAAACCTACGTCATTTTTCTCCTCTTTTCCTCTTCAAATTTGAAACCCTAAGGGTTAATGATGCATGCATGTGATCTAATATTCATGCATGGAATTGATCTTGTGTTCTAGGGTTCAAGAGAAGCTTGTACGGGTAAAATCTCAAGGATTTAAACCAAGGCTAAAAAAGGGTGACCAAGTGCTCTCTGGTTTCTCCATGGAGAGACGCAAGAAAAGCAACCCAAAGCCAACTACTAAATCGATGGTGGCTGTATCTCCAGTGGTCCAGGCGGTTGGAAGTCAGCAGTCTGAAGTCGAGGAAGCTATTCTGAAGGAGATGGAAGAAGTTTTCACTAATTCGATGTTAGAGTTTCCTGAATTTGGATTTCAAGGTCCTTTTGACTTTGATGAAACACCTGTAGGCGGTAGGAAAGTAGACGATGTAGATGAGGAGATGACTGAGAATGCAGGTAATTTTCAAAGCCAGGCAAGGGATAAATGGTCTCAGTTCAGAGCTTTGCTTCCTAATCAAGGAGGGGCAAAACTCAGATTCGAGGAACTAATTGTTCAAGAGGGCCAACGAATTGCTCAAGTTGATTTGGATGAGGTCCAAACTAAAAGTTTATTCTGGAGTTCAGTGGTGGTTTGTCAGGTGCTTGGGGCTAACCCTCTATTTGTTGTTTTTCGAAGGTTTCATCAAAAGGATATGGGGTAAGCTTGGCATTGAGAGAATTGCTAGGTTGAATAATGGGTTCACACTTGTTAATTTTCGTGATGAAGTCACTAGGAATCTGGTTTTGGAAGCTGGGGTGTTACATTTTGACAGAAAACCAATGATAGTGAAGCCTTGGTCTACTGATTTGGACATTATGAAGGCAGTGAAGTCAGTTCCTGTATGGATTAGATTGCCAGGTCTTGGGCTGCAATATTGGGGCACTAAGTGCTTGAGTGCTATTATGAGCACGATTGGGGTTCCGATCTTGGTAGATAAAGTTACGAAGGATAGATCTATGATGCAGTTTGCTAGAGTTTTGGTGGAGATAGAACTTTCGGAGGACCTCCCTAAATCGGTTCAATTTCACAATGAGAAAGGGCAGTTAATAGAGCAATTTCTGGAGTTTGAGTGGCTTCCTACCCAGTGTAGGGGCTGTAAAGTTTATGGCCACACTGAAAGAATGTGTAACAAGAAGCCAGCGGAGACTTGGAGGAAAAAAACCAGAGTTGGGGAGGAGGAGGACAGGCAAGTCCCTATGGATCAGACGATTGTTGCAGAGATCAATGAGGCAGTGATTCCTGAGACTGGGCCTATTGTTGCAGTGAATGAGAATGAGGTTACTGAGACCCATACTGGGAGTAATAAGGAGTTGGACAAGCCCCAGGAGAGTTCAAAAACTGTTCCTGAATCATCTGTTGTAAACTAGTCTCGGACACCAGTTGAAGGAGGTATTTCGGACTGGGTTACCCCTAAACGAGTTGATGGGAATAAGAAGGCTATCCATAGGGCAAAGAACACTTTGAAGAATTCCTATAGTGCTTTGCAAGATAAGGTTATAGAGGTTGAAAATTTGGGATTAACATCAACAAGTTTGTTGCATGGAGAATCACAACATTCTTAGTTGGAATGTTAGAGGTATTAATAAGGGGGAGAAATAGAAATTTCTCAGCTCCTTTTGTTTTTTTAATAAAATTGGTTTAGGTGCCTTGTTGGAGACCAAACTTCGGGGTGATAAGATTAAGAAGATGATGCATTCTTTTTTCAGTGGCTGGAGGTTTTATTCTGGTTCAGTTTCTGAAGGCAGATTATTGCTTTTTTGGCAGCAAAACTTGGTGTTTGTAGATGTTCTGAAAGAAACAGACCAATTACTTCATGCTTATGTCAAGAGTATAAAGACTAATAAATCATTTTGTGTGACGTTTGTTTATGGTAGAAATTCAATTGAGGAAAGAGTGGCTCTTTGGAGAGATTTGACTAATCTGAGTTTTCCAGCTGCTGCATGGCTGTTAACTGGAGATTTTAATGCTGTTTTTGAGAGTGCGAACAGAGTGGGTGGTCATGCTATATCTTCCCTTGAATTATCTGATGCTCAAAATTGGAGGGCCTTGGGGTTAGTTGATGAATTGCGTGCTAGAGGGTCTCATTTTACTTGGACTAATAAACAGGCGAATGATGGCCGAATTTTCTCGAGATTGGATAGAGTTTTTAAGAATGAAGATTGGTTGGACATTTTCCCTCATTCTGAGGCTGTTTTCAACTGGGAACTTCACTCTGGCCATTGCTATTGCATTATCAAACCAGAAGTTTCTGTTAACTGTGGTGTTAGACTTTTCAGGTTCTTCAATATGTGGACTAATCGTGATCATTTTAAATCTACTATCATGCAAAGCTGGTGTAGGCCAATTCGAGGGACTGGGCTGGTTCGCATATGTAAAAAACTGATCTGGCTTTAGTTGGTGCTTCGGAAGTTTAACAGGCATATTATGGGGGATGTTGCCCAGAATTATACAGTGGCTAAGGAGAAGTTTCAGGCTGCCCAACTATCCTTGCAGGGTGACCCTCATTCGGTTAGTCTTCAAAGACTTGAAGCTGCTGCTGGTGATAAACTGGAGTACCATGCCAGAATTTATGAGAGTTTCCTGAGACAGAAAAGTAAAGTGGACTGGCTGCGGTCTGGTGATGACAACACGGCTTATTTTCACGCTTGTTTAAAGCAAAGGAGAGCCTCTAATTGTATCACGTCTATTGTAACTGAAACTGGTCAGAGTATTGAAAATTTTGATGCTGTTGTTGATCATTTTGTGAATCATTTCCAGAAAATTATGGGAAGCAAGAGCATGGCCTCTAGATCTATTCAGAAATCCTGTTTTGATCTCGGTCATAAACTGACCCTGGAACAGCAAGTTAGCTTAGTAAAGCCATTCTCTACCAAGGAAGTTAAAGATGCGTTTTTTAGCATTAACTCTATTAAAATTCTGAGGCCTGATGGGTTTGGCTCGGGCTTTTTCAAAGCACTTTGGAGCAATTTAGAGACTGAAATCTCAGCAGCTATTCTGGATTTCTTTGAGTGTGGTGTTTTGCCAGAGGAAATTAATAAGGCTACTATTTCCTTAATCCCTAAAATTGAGACTCCTTCTCGGGCAGCGGATTATAGGCCTATTGCTTGTTGTAATTCTATTTACAAATGCATTTCTAAAATGCTTTGTAGTAGATTGGCATCGGTGCTTCCAAGTTTGGTCAATCAAAATCAAGGAGCCTTTGTTAAAAACAGGTTATTGGCGCATAATATTCTTATTCTTCAGGATGTTATTAAAGGCTATAAGAGGAAAAATATTTGCCTTAGGTGTGTTTTGAAGATTGATTTGAGCAAAGCCTATGATATGTTAGATTGGAATTTTTTGGAGGATATTCTCACTGAATTTTGTTTTCCGGCTAAATTCATCAAGTGGCTCATGGCTTGCTTGAAGGATCCAACCTATTTAATTCTTATGAATGGAAAGGTTCAAGGGGAATTCAGAGGTCGGAAGGGGCTAAGGCAAGGGGACACGATTTCTCCTTTATTATTTGTTTTAGCCATGGAATACTGTACCCGATTATTTCAGCAAGCTTCCATGGCCAAGGGGTACCGGTTTCATCCTAAATGTAAGCACCTTAAAATTGTCAATCTCTGTTTCGCAGATGACTTGGTCATTTTTTGCAAGGGGGTCCATAATTCGGTTCAGATTATAAGGGAGAGTTTTAATGATTTCTGTTGTGCTTCTGGTTTGACTGCCAACAAGGACAAATCTCAGGTTTATTTTGGTGGTGTGTCTGAAAAAGAGACTCAAAAATTTCTTGAGGGGCTCCAATTCACTGAAGGTCATTTCCCCCTAAAATACTTGGGAGCTCCTCTTCAAACAACAAGATGGAAGGCTGGTGATTGCTCTCTCATTATCAAAAAGATCCAGTCCAAATTACATACTTGGGCGAGTCGGCATCTTTCTTTTGTGGGGAGGGCACAACTAATCAACTCGGTGCTTTTGAGTATAAGAACTTTTGGATGAGTATCTTCATCCTCCCTAAGAGTGTCACCAAGGAGGTTGATCGGCTATGCAGGAATTTCCTTCGGGGAGTTAGGGACAGTAACTTTCAGCGGAGTAAAATGCACTTTACTGCCTGGGATCAGGTTTGCCTGCCTAAATGTATGGGTGGTCTTGGCTTCAAGGATAGCTGTACTTGGAATATAGTGCTTCTGGCCAAATATGTTTGGGCAGTATCTTCTAAGCATGATACTCTGTGGGTTAAGTGGGTGGATTCTATCTAGTTAAAGGGGCAGGATTTCTGGCATTACAGAGTTCCTCAAGACGTGAGTTGGTATTGGAGAAGATTAACTAAGCTTAGGGATGTCTTCCCTATCCATAGACTTAATGTGGTAGTCCATCATAGCAAGCTTTGTCTAAAAATTTTGTATCACAGGCTCATTAACAAGGACAGAGTCTTCTATGCGAATGTGGTTTGGAACTCCTTGACTGTGCCTAAGCACAGATTCATTTTACGGCAGGCTACCTTGGGCCATCTGTTGACTCGAGATAAACTCAGTCTTTGTCATTTGGAGCTTCCTTCTGTGCTCTGTCTGGTGTGTGAAGAGGAGCAAGAGTCTCACTCTCATCTTTTTTTTTAGTGCCCTTTTTCTCGGCAGGTTAGATCCCAGGTGGAGAGTTGGCTGGGTAGGGGTATTTGGCCGATTCATTTTGCTGGGTGGTGTTCTTGGATGGCTGGTAAGCCGAAGGGTCTGAAGCAAGCTGTATTGTCTGCTGCCTTAGCAGCTTCGGTTTACATGGTTTGGAGGAATAGGAACAATTGTATTTTTAAGTTTAGCTCATTTTCTGTGGGCTTTGTTACTAATTTGATCAAATACTTTGTGAGGGGTAGGCTTCTTTATCATTCTAAGAAGAATATTAGGAAAAAGGATCTAGCTTTTTTTGATAGAGTTGTTCAGATGTAAGGCTTTGTGTTTGTAAGTTGTTTGGCGTGTTTGTACTTGTTTGGTTTGTTCTCAATATATTTTCCTTTTCATCAAAAAAAAAAATCTCAAGGATTTAGCACTTTGGTGATCAAGTGAAAGCAAGGTAAGAAATATTGGTAGTTTTCATGTTTTCTCCCTCATCTAAGTCCTTCTACCCTAACTCACTCTTAACAATCTGCATGTGGTACTTTGGGGCTTGGTTTGAGAGTGTAGAGCACAAGGAAGAGATTGAGAAGCTAAGGAAAACACATCTCCAAGCTAGAACTATCAAAGGTAGAAATTTATGGTTGTTCTTGAGTTTTTTGATTTATGTTGGTAGATCTGGTTGTATAGGTTATTTTAATAGTTTTTGGAGTTAATTTTATTCTCATGGTTGAGATGGTGTAATTTGATGGTTTGCATGTGGCTAGGGTTATGCTAGAAATGCTTATTGTTGTTAGGTTGTGTAAAAATGCATGCTGCCAAAACTCTGTGGTCTAGCTTCCAATGGGTCAGATCGAACTCTACTGCCTCTATCTGTGAAAAATATTTATGTAGTTTCATATTTATTTGTGAGTACTTGATGATAGGCTTTGGAAAATCGTAAAAATATATTTTTAAACCCAAGTTATGAACATTTTGACATTTTGATGTAAATCTGGAAAATTTCTGGGCAGCATGCACTGCCCAGATTGTATTAACATTTGAACGAGTTTTACTAATAAAAAAGCTATGAAATTTGGTAGAATGTTAGTTTAAATATTTATAAGGGTCACTGTAAAATTTAGGAGAAAATGTATTAAGGTATAAGAGATATGATTTTTCCAAAGTTTGCCCTAGAATCTGGATACAAAACTTCTGGGCAACAAGCACTGCTTAGATTCCTTTAAACATTTTATGAGTTTTATTATTCCAAAATTTATGAAATTTTGAAGGAACCTAATCTAGAAATTTATAAAGATCCCTGTAAAATTTATAAGGAACCTAATCCCAGATTGCTTTACAAATTTGAATAAGTTATACCTTCCCAAAAATTATGAAATTTTGAGAAATATTATTTAAGATGTGTATAAGGACTTCTGTAAAATTTTAGAGAAAAATGTGCAACGGTTTAAGAGAAATAATTTTTCTAAGTTTTCCCTAAAAGTTGAAAGGTAGTAATATCGAACCTTTACGAAAAATAATTTTTGGAAGGTTAGTTCTCTTAAACCTAAAACAAGTTTTGACGCAAGGCTTTTGCCCAGTTCCCGTCCTTATGACACAGAACATGTGAACGATAGTTTAAGGGTTTTTTCCCAAAACTCAACTTGGGGCAAAAGTTTAAAAATGAGATTTTACCCCTTAATTTAAATAGTGGAAGTAAAGTATTGGAAATTAAAAGAAATAATCCTTTGAAAGATAACTAAGGATTTACAGACTTAACCAATCCCAAATCAGCTTGAGTTAATTTAAAAGTTTATTTTTACCATTTTTTAAGTTAAAGGTCCAATTGCCCTTCTTTTAAAAAATAATGTAAAAAGAGATCCTAGGTTATGGATAAAAAATGGTTAGAATGGGAGTTGGATTTTGAAGAATCTTTAAGAGAACAGGATAACATTGTCATATATTATTTGTAAAGGGTCAAAAAGTGGTATTTTGGTAAATGATAGAAAATGGTAAACTTTTGTTAGAGGACGAAAAGTTGGTATTTTTCTAAAGATAGGAGTTGAGTAGAACTCCTTTTTCCAAAATCCAAAATACGAGTTATCCGATAAGAGAGTTCTCTAGTTAAAGAATATTAAGATGCATGGCATGGAGAGCGTGTTGCAGTGAGGTCAATTTTCTCATGATACTTTAAAGACTGAAATGAAATCCGGCCTTATACACGGTAAGGTGTATAAGAGGCTATAGTATAGAGTCTGTAAGAGAACATTATTTCATGTAGCTATCATATATTATTAGCTATAAGAGTATGCCATAGTTTAATCCGGGTACACTTTATTAATTACAGTAATCGCGAAAAAGGAAAACGAATAGCGGTGTTAAAGATCCAGCTGGGAGCTAAGGACTCCAAGTAAGTTATCCTTTCTCTTTCTTGGCTACAACATGAATATACTAGTGTGTGTGCTTGTACATATATTACACTAGTTTTGGTTGGATCATTAAGACCAGCGTATGCTTAATTCCTACTCTTGCAATGCTTTAGCATTATGCGGCTAAATGGTAAGTAGGTTCAAGTTGGAGCCAGAACTCTAGTGTAATATAGTCCAGGTTGGAGCCAGGACATAAATGCTGGAACCGGGTTGAGGCCCGTATCCCTTGTTTATGATTTAATTTCTTAGTCATGATGCGTGTTAAATATATCTTGAATATTTTGAGAATCTTCTGAGTGCAGGATATTATGATATGAGTGATATATTGTATGTTCTAGGAATTTTCTGAGTGCGGGTTATTGTGTTAAGTGTGAACTTGGTTGTGAGAAACAACCAAAGTTATTGCTCTGATATGGTTATCTATATTGTATGTTCTGGGAATATTCTGAATGCAGGTTGTCATGATATGTATGAAAATTGGTTGTTGAGCGCAACCAATGTGCTTGATTTTCTGCTATGGCTATTGTTGAGAATTGTATGATAGGGTTGGAACTTATCCAATACCCTAATGATCGATAGCAATATCTACCTTAGGTCTACTAGGTTTAGTATATTTGTGTGCAAGGCTATTCTTACTAAGAATTTTTGCTTACCTAGTTGTTTCATGTTGTAGGTAAGTGCGAAATCAAAGTGGAGCAGTGAGTGTTGGAGTCTACTTGTGGATATGTACATGTGGCCCGACCTGGGGAATGTTTTTGATGGAACACCATTTTGAAAAGAAACGCTGAAAGCTTGTTATTTCTTTTATGACATTGTTTTGCTTTAACTCTCTAGAAGAGTAGTTGTAATTCTGTTTGTTAAACTAAAAGTTTTTTTATATGAATTTTCGGTACAATGAGTTAAAAGAAAAAAGTTTAAATTTCTACATGATTTGGTCTTGTATGTTTTGAGGGTCGTTACAGTTTTGTTATGTAAATTTAGCAATAATTTAGTTGTTTTTGGCTTGTTTTGGGATTGAAAAACTGCACAATTTTTTTTTAAAAAAAAAATTTGGACTGATTGGGCAGTGCAGTGTGCGTGCTGGGCACGCATGAAGGAGCCACTCGGACCCGGTCGTACAGACGTCTGTACGGCGTCGGTGCCAGACCCCACGACGGCAATTTTTTGCAAAAAAATTAATTTATTTTTTATTTCTTTAAATTGGATATTTTGTGTAGTTATGTTTCAAATATTTAAAATTATTTATCTGATTATTTTAGATATTTTAGCTTTTTAAAATATTTTGAATTGGTTATCTCATGTAACGACCCAACTTATTCTAGACTTTGGACCATTAATAACTACTATACACAGACACTAATCTTAAGAAAACATACATATGAAATAACCATAACTTTATTATAAATTGTAAAGCAAAGGATAAATACATGAAAATTCATTTAGGATATGGGATCCCATTGTTTTGAAAATAAAGCATAACATAACTTAAATCTTAAAATTCGTTACAACTCAGATGCGAAAAAATACATAGAAAATATGATTGAAAGACTTAAACAACTTCATCCTCGAATCGTTCGCGCAGTCCACCGATTCCATTCTCCCTCAATACACATTCCCAAGCTACCAAGAACTTTCCCGCCGCCATAACTATTTTCTTGCACATATAAAACATAAAGGAATGAGCCTAATGCCCAGCATGGAAAATCTACTACAAGCATGAAACATAATCATACACATAAACTATGAACATATATCATATATCATAATTCTAACCCATGTACATGGTGACTATTGGGGTTTGCTAACTAAGCAACTATAAGCCTCAGACTATAATGAGTTTTTCTAGTTAAGCAACTATAAGCCCCAAAAACATAAAAGTGATAGGGTTTGCTATATAACAACTATAAGCCACAAAACATAACAATGATAGGGTTTGCTATATAACAACTATAAGCCCCGCACCTACATATATCATAACACATAAAGTCATACTATAGCATAATCATAACACTTTTATATAAACATAGCACATATCACATAAGATCTATCCTATTTTCCTTACCAAAATACCGGGATGATGAGAACAAGGTCAGGATCTTGGAACACTCCTAAAAACCATTAATAGAGAGGTGAGTATTCTAAAAGAATAGAGATGAAAAGAATGAACTAAACCATCGGGAAGATACTTACCACTAAGAACTTCAAGTTCAAAGAACTTAGATGCCTAACCAATAATAAAGAATACTGAGTTAGGATTTGAGTGGAGGAAAACTATAAGAACTAATGAAACAATACAGAAAGGAACTAAAATTAGGAATACCTTTGAAATTGCTATACCCGGACTACACGTCGAAATAGAAATACACACTATGAACCTTACTTCCCAAGTGTTTGATAAGCTTATAATGATAAAGCTTATAACCCCAACCCAAGTGTTTAACATTCTAAAGTAAACCTAGCAGCTTGTAGGCTCTGAACTCAACTTGAAGAATGAAGAAATGGCTGGGTACTAGGTCCTATTTATAGAATGAAAAGATCTTCATTTAGCTTGAATAAAATAATGGCTTTTTAATTGAAAAACATTTGAATAATCGTTCAGCAGAGGGTGAAGACTCGGTCAAAAAGATTATGGCTTATCAAGAGGTTTATGGAATAAAATGAGCTCGGTTTCAAAATCATTTGAAAATACAGCCCTAGAGCCGATATATCGCCTACCATAGGCGATATATCGCATGGGCTCATATTCCTGAGGCTCGTCGAAATGGTCGTGTGAAGTTACGTGTTTTTCGTATCCCCGTGTGGCGATATATCGCCCCGTAGAGCTGTGATATATCGGCATACACTGAAATATTATACACGTAATTACACTTTTTTAGCCTAATTTGAATTGAGTAAACAGCCTTGACTAAGTCCTTTATCGATTTCAAAGCTGCTGACAGACTCTAGGATTTTCAAATATTGCTCTTAATAAACTATTCCTCAAAAATACTTAATTTCTCTTTAAACATACATATGACAAGTATTATTATCTTATTGGGTCTATCTAAACCTTATAGTATAATAAATATTATCTCCATAATCAGTTATATTAATAAAACCTTAGGTTATAATTAATATTCTTAAACTATAGGTTAAACTTATAAAATCTACAAGTGTTGCTACGAGTGTCCAACTAAGTCCCGGCTTTAACCAAAATCCACAGTAATAAACATACTATAACTACTACTAGCTATTACTATTACTACTACTATCTAACTAGCTAAGTAAAGTTCTTGGACTCTACATCTCATAATCAAGATATTTTAAAATATTTTTTTATTTTGTTATAAATGAAATATTAAAATTAGTTAGCTGATTATTCAAGATATTTTTATTGTTTAAAATATTTGAAATTTGTTATCAGATAATTCTAGATATTTTAGATATTTTAAATTTGGGTAAAAGATATTTTGATATTTTAAATTTGGTTAAAATATTTTATCTTGTCATTCTTAACAACTTAACAACCTAGTTTAAATTAATTATTTGAAATTGGATTTTGTTTGATAAATTCTAGGGTTTATACATTTTTAGACCCTGTGTTTTGTCTCATTACTTGTGTTGGACTCTGTATTTTGACAAATTACTTTTTGGACCCTGTGTTTTGTCAAATGGTTCAAATAGAACCATAAACTCGATTTTAGTCGAAGTTTTCTCAACTGAATTCACAAATAATTCACCAAATTATCAATTAAGAACAAAAATAAAATCATTTCGCTTAAAAACGGTGTTGTTATATTCAATTTTTTCTTCATCAAAATTAAGTTCAGGGGTTTATTTGAACCATTTTACAAAATATAGGGTCCAAAAATGATTTTTTTAAAACACAGGGTCCAAATAGGTAATCGAAAAAAACACAAGGTCCAAAAAGTTATAAACCTTAAATTCTATTTTAATTAATTTAATATTTTGCAACTTGTTTAATTAATTATATTGAATTTTTGTCGAATGAATTCTATGTTAATTAATTGTGGTATTTTGCAAAATAGTATATTGTTGTGGTATATTTGCATAATTTAATAATACATGCTTATTGTAACGACCCAAAATTACTAATAAGGCTTAAGGGCCTTGATTAGTGTGTCGGGAGGGCACAATTGGAAGTTATGTGAATTAATGGTGAAAATGCATGATTATGTGAAAAGCATGTTTATATGATTATTTGGATAAATGTGATGCATGACTATGTGTAATAGTATGCATGTAGTCCCTTATTAGGTTATAAGGGTAAATTCGTAATTTTGGCCCGTTGAGGGCATAAATGTAAATATTTGTGATAAAATGTTGAGACCACATTATTATGTGGATATATTTGTAGCTTGTGACTCGAGGCGATCCTAGTGAGCGGTTTAGCGAAAAAGTCACGGCAGGGATTTATAACCGGCTCGTGGGAGTCCGGGGGTATTTCTGGGAATTTAGAGAGTATATTGGAGACTATTTGATATTAAGGAATATAATTGGTGATTAGTTAGGTGTCAGGATGCAAGCGGTAAATATTAGAGACATTCGAGGAATTAGCGGGAATTGGGAGTAATGACCAAAATGCCCTTAGAATGATTTAATGGATAAGGATTTATGGGAGGGAAAATTGGTCATTTGGTTTAAAATCAGAAATAAGTATTACTCTGCTTCTTTTGGCTTAGTGGAATGTTTAGAAACAAGGAGAAGCAAAAGGAAAAGAAAAGAAGGAGGAAATAAAGAAGGAAAAACAAGGGACTCTCTCTCTCTGTCGGTTTGGCCATTTTTCACCATCTCTTGAGGAGTTTTGGAGCTGGAATCTCAGGGAGAGCCTAAGCAAAGACTTGAGTTTATGATCCTTGAGGTGGCTAGAGGTTCAACTGTAGGTTATACTCAATTCAAGTAAAATTTCTAGAGTTTAGTCTAAACTTTCTAATTTTGAGGAAATTGATTTTGATTTTGAACTTTGAATGAAAATTAAAGGAATTTGAGCTTTGGGAATTGAAGAGCTTAAGGCTAGGGGGCATGGTGATAACCGAAGGTCGAATTTCTCCATTGAAGGTAACCCTTTCTGGCTTTGAAGTTCTGAGTTTTTGAGTTTCTGTTGAGTTTTTGAGCTTCAAGCTCAATCATGGTGGTTTCTTTATTTTGGGGTGCATGTGGTTGAGTTTTGTGTGGTTGGGTCATATGGAGTGAGTTATACATGTTGGTAGGCTTGTGTTGGTGTTTGGTTGAAGTTTGGAAGGATTTGTAGAGGTTTGGCTCGGGGAAAATCGAAGGAAGGAAAAACTAGGTTTGGTTGTGCTGTGACTAGTGTTGTAGTGCTAGCCTTTGGGCGCTACAGCACTAGGCCTAGTTGTCTGGGAGCTTTTTGGCTCTGCTTGTAGCGCTATAGCACCCTCTTTGTAGCGCTATAGCACTACCCTGTTTCCAAAAGAGGATGTTTGGGTTATTTCTTAGGGTTTTTGCTTGGGGGCTCGAGGTTTGATTCCACCACCCTGTTTGGTGGAATTAGGGCTTCCTGAGGGCTCGGGATTGGTCCCGAGGCTAGGTTTTGGAATTGAAGTTCTGTATGGTTCTAATTTGTGGCTGTGACTAGGTCTATGCTAGGGCTCGGATAGGATCATGCTTGAGAGTTGATTTCATTGAACAAAGCTAGCGGAATCAAAGGTAAGAAAACTACACCTGGTTATGTGATTGTATTGGGACTAAAGCTCCCTATGTCTGTATGATGTTATAGATGGTATTATGCCATGGGACATGTGATAAACGACCTAAGAGTGCCGAAATCAATATTTCCGCATAGGGCACGGCTCGGCCACTGGTAGCTGAGGACAGCTTGATATTCATTGAGCTCGGTTTAAGCGGGCCGGAGTCAGTGGAATGAGTAGGGGGTGCGACCTAAGGGGCGTCGACCCTGGCTATTATATGTGAATTGGTTATTAATGTGAGTTGATGAGCTTAGTTTGCTGAATGCATGGTTATGTGAATGGTTTGGATTGTTGAGTATATGGTTATACTGTACGAGTTATCTAATTGTTTGATTGTTGATTATGCTCTGTTATTGCGTTTTCTTGCTGGGCTTTGGCTCACGGGTGCTACGTGGTGCAGGTAAAGGCAAGGGAAAAGTGGACCAGCCTTGAGTTCGAGAGCTTTGGGCTGAATGTACATAGTCAGCTGATCGGCCGCCACGGCCGAGGAGTGATACAGGACGGGAAAAACCTAAATGTCTGTTTTCCCTTTAGAGTGGCTAGTAGCTGCACTTTTAACCTGAAATTTTGTAAAATTTCTTTTAAACATTACTACTTTTGGGATCCCATGTAAAAGAATGTTTGAATATATGAAATGTAACTTTTGTGACCGAAATCTTTTAACCCTAGTTCAACTATAGTCTTAGTAACACGTTTCTAACTAAATGACTTGATTAGCAAGTCTTTCACCTTTATAAACACACAGTGTAACGGTCTTGGCTATTCAGGGTGTTACACTTATAGAGTAACATGTTAGGCCCATCCAATTATTAACATATCATGCATTATTATTAAGTTATGTTTTGCATTTGGGCTTTAAATATAAGTATAATGATAGCCCAATTTCTGTGTTTGAAAAATGTGGGAAAACTCAAATAAAACTTTCATAAAATGTTAGGTTTTATTTGGGCCCAATTGAACATGTAAAGTTTAAATTCCTCTCTTGTGGGTGGTTCTAGGTGTGAAGGCCCATTTGTTTTGCATTACTAGATTGAGCCTAATCAATTGAATAACAATTAATAAAACAAAGGTTCAAATTCTTGTCTTTTTTGACTTTTTATGGAAGTTAGGGAGCCTTAGTAGTGGGTGTGACATACTGAACCCATCTCTCGTCCATGCAAGCTCGAATTGTTAAGACTCATTTACCTAAGTTGGACTTAATTGTATTAGGTTATTCTTTTTAGTTAGACCTAATAATTGATTAGAAACAAATTAATTCTATTTTTTTTTGGGCGGGGGGGGGGGGGGGGGGGGGGGTGGGATTAATTAAAAATTTGAATTCAATCTCCACCATTGATTTCATCTCCCTATGGAAGGTGTTCACTGGACATCTTAACAGGATTAAATTTCTTAGGATAGATGGTTATAGATGGACCTTTTATAGACTCATCCCTACGGTGACAATAGGAATTAAGTCTATAATAATCGAAATCGTGGATCAAACTCATAAAGTAAGAAATATTTGTGACTCTCGCCTACCCGGACACATGAGTTTTCGTTACTTTGATCAAATGGATAGGTAGTTAATAAAAGTCTTTGAAGTTTTATTAATTGAGATGTTTCTTTATTTAACTAAGTGAATATTTGTGACTCTCGCCTATCGGGACACATGGGTTCATGGCTAGTTAAAGTACCTAAGAAATAGAAGATAAGTGTTTTAGTATTTTGCTTATCTCAAAACATTTCGTATGTTATGTTATTTCTAAAAATTTAATGAATAAATGTTTGTCAAGCAATGCGTTGATTTCTACTTAGTTGATAATCGTAGCTCCAGGCTTCCCACCCCATACTCTCTCTAATCTCTAAAAGGTTACTCTATGGTGAGAACCTCACGAAATGTTTGTCCAAGATCAACATTGTGTTGATTATGGACAACATCGAGTTTGTTATAATCAAAGATATTTCTATTTTTCCTATGCAACGATCACAAAATCATTCAAAGAGGATTGTTGATGGTGATTCGAGCAAAGGAAAGAAGGAAAAGACTACTAAACAAGCTCAAGGAGAAGTTGTTTTAAGATTCTTCTTCGAAGAGAAAATGAGGAAGAAATTCAAACAAAAAGAATAAGAAGTCTACTGGCAAGGCACCAAATGTTGCAAAGCATCTTGGAGCAAGGAATGAATATAAGTAAACTAAAAGGGAGTGTTTCTAACTGCAAGGAGACTTGGAATTGGAACAAGATTGCCCAGTACTCAAGCCATATGGAACCCAAGATAATGTAATTTGTATTGGATGCATATAGAATGATTCTTCGGTTTTGGATCGTTGAATCAAGATCTACTAAACATGCATGCACTTTTTTACTCCTTTTTAGCATTAGGAAAGCCACCAAGGGTTGTTTGTATCAAACAAGGCAAAAGGATAAGCTTGAATGAATTTTGGAAATAAATATATTGTTTTAAGACAACGTTTATTTTATTTCAATTTTCAATGGAAATTTTAATTTCATTTTTTCTTATTACATCAACAACAAATTGTAGTTACTTTCACAAGTAATAAAATCCTATTTCTTTAAATGGATGTGAATTGTGGGGTGGATGTATGAAAAAAGGGCTATACCTATTGCAACTAAATGAACCCTATGCTCTAAATAATGAGTTGTTTAAGATAGCTAAATCTAGGACTGTTAAATGACAAAAGGTCAATAACGTTAGAAATGACGTACCTTTGGCATCTTTGCTTTGGTTATGTTTGCTATGATAGGATTCAAATACTAACAAAGGCTGGGCCTTTAGGGGAACTCACCTAGGGTGACCTACTTGTTTGTGAATCTAGTCTGGAGGGCAGAATGACAAAGCATCCATTCTCTGTGATAGGAGAAAGGGCCAAAGAACCACTAGGGCTAGTATGTTCAAATGTCTGGGGACAAATGAATGATCAAGTGAGGGGTGGTTATGAGTATTTTGTCACCTTCATCGACGATTCGTCTAGAGACTCATGTAAATACCTAAAGCATAGGAATTCTGAGAATTTGTTAAGAAGTTCAAAGAATTCATTGCTATGGCTTTAAAACCAAATTGGGTAAAACGCTAAAGATCTTGCAATCTGATTGTGGTGGAGGATATTTGGATAATCAAAACCAAGATCATTTAATTGAACTTCGTGAATTTTCTAAAGCAACTGACCCAAGGACTTCGCAATAGAATGGTATTGCTGAGTGGTGTGAATCGCGCATTTATGAAAATGTGTGTTTTATGATAAACTATTCAACTCTACCAACTTCTTACCCATATATTTTTTTTTGAGACATACTACCTAGATTGTATGTAACATTTTTTAAACGTTGTGTCATCTCAAAGCTATCTCCAAGACACCACTAGAATTATGGAATGGTCAGGAACCTGGTTTACGTCATTATGGAATTTGGGGGTGTCTTGTTTATGTCTTGAGGAAAAAGGTAGGAAAGCTAGAACAACGAACTAGGGTTTGTTTGTTTGTTGGCTATCATAAAGGTACTCAGGGTGGCCTGTTTTATAGTCCAGTAGACAAGAAAGTGTTTGGCTATACAAATGCTACTTTTCTGGATAATGACTACATAATGAATTTCAAGTCTTGTAAAAAAAATAGTATTAGATGGAAAATGATAAACTATTGTTCCATCCTTACCGACACAAGTCGATGAAAACAAGGTAGATATAGAAACCACTAATCCAAGTCAGAAAGTTGCAGTGCCTCATCATAGTGGGAGGGTTTCTCGGAACCCGGTACCTATGATATGGATAGTGAAAACCCACAAGCAAGTTGGGAACACAAGTAACAATGATCTGTTGGCCTTTGTGCAGGCAATGGGTAAGTCTGAAAGGGATCTTTGACTTAAAGCCAAGTACCAGGATATTGATTCGAAGTACTTTAAATTTGTCTGAGATCTTGTAGATGTGCCATTTGACTTTAGTCCTATGGCATGCAAGTGGATCTATAAGAAGAAGAGGGGAGCTGATGGAAAGTTCGAGACATTTAAGGCTTGACTCGTGGCAGAGAGAGAAAGTTTACTTAGAGAAAAAAATTTCTCTGGTAGCCATGTTAAAATTTATTTAGTATACTCTTATCCATAGCCACAACTCTTAATTAAGAGATAAGGCAAATGGACATCAAAGAAGCATTTTTAATGGCTATCTTGATGAGACCATTAACATGGATCAATCATAAGGATTTAAAGTAGTTGGACAAGAAATTCGAAAAGCTGAGTAGGTCGATCAATGGACTTAAACAAGCTTAGCGCTCTTGGAATTAAGGTTAAATGGAAACATTAAGACCAGTGGATTTGAACAAAATGTAGTTGACCCTTGTGTTTAACAACTTAGGGAAAAATACATTGTGGTGTTCTTAATCCTTTATGTAGATGATATCTTACTCATTGGAAACAATGTCAAGGCATTATCAGACATAAAGAACTGGCAGGAAACGAAATTCCAGATTTCATTGTAGCCAGTCGTGTTCTTGGTATCCAGTTCATCAGGGATAGAAATAACTGAATTTTGGCTCTAACTCAAGAGATCTACTTAGGTGAGTTTCTTGGTCATTACTCTGTAACAAATTCCAAGAAAGGATGTTTAGCGTCTTGACATGGAATTTATTATCATAATCAGTAGTCTCCATAGACTCCTCAAGAGAAAGAAAAGATGTAATGAATTCCTTATGCATTTGCAATTAGAAGTCTAATGCATTCTATGTTGTGTGTTGTGACTAAAGATCTGCTATACAGTGGGAGTGGTAAGCAAGTGTCAGTAAAACCTTGGAAAAGAACAATAGATGGAGGTCAGTATCTTTGATGGACTAGAGACTATATGTTAGTCTTTTCAGGTGGATCTTTGAACCTGTGAGGTTACACAGATTCAAATTTTAGACTGATGTTGATGACAAGAAGTCTACTTCTAAAAAATGTGTTTACTCTTGGGGGTGGAGCTATGATTTGGAGAAGCGATAAGATGTCTGCCATCTCAGTAGCTGTAATGCCCCGAATTCTCCGATGTGGTTTAATGGCGGGATTAGTAGGTTGGGAGGGCCATACTTGTTTAATTATGCCATTAAATGGTAATATGCATGTTTATGTGAATTATATTATAGTATGATGTTAAATGTATGCATGTGGGTCAACATTCTAATTACAGGGGTGTGATGGTAATTTGGCCCGTTGAAGGCATAATTGTATATTTGTATGCATGTTGATGATATATTGTTGAGACCACATTATAATGTGGGTTTGTTCGAGCTTTTCGGCATGAGACGATCTTGGAATATTAGTTAGCAGTCTAATCATAACAGATTTAAGTTCGGGGCTCGGGATGAGTCTCGGGGTGATTTTAATGGTTAGAGCGTTACCGGGAATTAAAGCGTAACAGGACATGAATTATTGGTGTTTGAGATTATTGAGAATAGCGGGAATTGGAGAGCGTTAATTATGATTAACGAGATAGGTAGGAAATACCATTTTTTCCCTTGGGAGCCTTTAGAAACCTTTAATTGACCTAGGGGTATTTTGGTCTTTTTACCCCTAGGATAGATATAAACCATTTTTGAGCTGTGAAAGAGGTAGAAAAACAGAGCTTCTTCAAGAGCCTTCCCGTACCATCATTTCCTTCATTTCCTTTGAGATTTTTGAACCATTCTTGAGGATTCAAGCTTGGGAAGTAAGCCTTGGGAGTTTGGGAGTGTGTTCCTCCATTGAAGAGCATCATAAGCTGAGCTTTGGGTAAGTTTCTAGCCATTGAATACCCTGGTTTGCCCTGTTTTAGTTCTGTTTTGCAGTTGTGATTTCTAGGTTGAATACTTGGTTTTGTTGGGAGTTTTGGCTAGGGTTCTTGTGGTTGTGATGTTTGGGGTGTGTTAGGATGGTTTTCGGGTTCATTTGGCACCAAAAATGGGATTTGAAAGCATTGAAATTGAGTTAGAATCGAAGGAGTTGAAGAAGGAGGTTTCCGGGGGTATCAGGTCTGAGGGTAGCGCTACAGCGCCCACCCCAGGGCGCTACAGCGCTACACAGGAGTCTTTTGGGTGTGTTGGGGGTTCTGAGAAAAGCGGTGGGGTGCTAGGGAGCAGTGCTGTAGCGCTACTCTGTTCCTTCAAAGTCCCGTTTTGGGTGTTTTTAAGGGTTTTTTACTTGGGGTTTCAATCCTTAAGGCTCGGGATCGAATCTACTCACCGTGTGGGCATGTTTCGAGGTCCCGAGAGTGGTGCTTAGGTTAAGACCCTTTCAATGTTGAATTTCATTAATGAAGGTTATAATTGGTTATGATTAGGTAACCACTAAGGAATCAAAGGTCGATCATTCTCAAGAGTCGCTCTTATTATATTTCTCACTTGAACCAGAGGTAAGAGAACTGCACCCCATATGTGACATGAATGGTTGTTCATGAGGCATATTGATTGTGTAAATGTGGACATGGATTGATTATTGAATGCTTAGCAAATCTTGCTCACTTGTGCATGGTACTGACTAATTAGTCAGAATTGGCAAAGGTGTCAGTATCAACTGTGATGCTGTGACTTATTAGTCAAGTTCGGCAGTGGTACTGGGCACTGATCACACAGTGCTGACTTATAAGTCAGGACGGCCTTAGCGTGTTCAATGCAAGCCAATAAAGATTAGATCTAATCGACATCTGCATTAAATGACTCAGAAGAGCGTTAATGCCGGACCGACCTCAAGTTCGATGAAAACTAAAAGCGCTTGTGTGACTTACCCACCAGTCACTCATCTGTTAAGTTAGAGACTTACTCATCAGTCTCTCATCTGTTTAAGGCTAGTGACTTACCCAGCAGTCAATCATCTGTTAAAGTTAGTGACTTGCTTGTCAGACACTCAGTATGGTTTACCAGAACCTCAAGTGATATTCATTCATCTATTTAAGAGCTATAAGCTCTGTGTGATTATGATAATAATCATTTGATAATGTTTATAAGCAATACTGTGTTTTCTTGCTGGGCTTTGGCTCATGGGTGCTATGTGGTGCAGGTAAAGGGAAAGAAAAGCTCACCCAGCCTTGAGTGGAGAGCTTAGGTGGTGATGTGTACATATGTGGCCGCTTGACAACCACGGCCAAGAAGTTCTCAGAAGGACTAGGGGTTTACCCTATTTTTGTCGCTTAGGTCGGCGGGTTTGTAAATTTGAAACAGTAATGACCATTTTGAGTTGTAAATAACTTGTAAAAGATTTTATGGGCCCATGAACAGTTTTATGTATTAAATAAAATACATCCTTTCCTTTTTGTTGGTTTTCCACCTTAGCCTGTTAATAACACTTAGAGCACGTTTTTCACCAAAGGACTCGGGTAGCGGGTCAAATTTCCGGTACACCGTTCACCGTAACTGTTCTGGGGTAACCAGGGCGTTATAGTAGCTGTGATTTGGAGAAGCGTTAGGCTATCTGACATTTCAGAATCCACCTTGGAAGCTAAGTACACAACTGCGTCCATGGCAGCAAAGGAAATTGTCTGGCTAAGGAAGTTCTATATGAATCTCGGTGTTATTTCAGAAATAGATAAACCACTCATTTTTTCTAGTGACATTAATGAGGCAATAGCAAATTCGAAAGAACCTCGAAGTGACAAAAGAGCAAAGCATATAGAGAGAAAGCACCACATTATCGAGGATGTGTGGCGAACGCGTGATGTGAAGGTGATGAAGATAGCATTGGAAGGCATTCTTTCATATTCCTTTACAAAGATATAAGCAGAGAGCATAATTGTGAAGCATGTAGGATGAAAGGTTTTGAGAAACATGTCACATTTGTTTTAAAAGGGCAAATGGGAGTCTGTTTGGTTTTATGCCCTTATAAAACCATGTTGGACATGTAACACGATTTTATATTGTCGATAAAAGTAGTAGAAATCATTTAGTTTGACAACCGTGTTGCTTGCTTGTTTTATTACATGATTATTGGAATAATACAAACATTTATAAAATTGTGAACATATGCATGGTTACAATTATAGTTACTAGGTCACAGTGGATTATAGTTGTAATTATATGTTCAAAAGAACAAGTCCTAAGATTATATCAATACATTGGATTTTCACTGATTAGGCAATCTATGATATGATCTACTTACACATTCGGGGTGTGATGTCTTGTCCAAGGCATTGACCAAGTGGATAAGAACGGATGTATTTGGTTACATCGGACTAGAACCGATATTGATTATTGATTGATAAATAAGTATCATTGTTATAGAATATAATCAATGTCACAACGTTGACTATAGGTCAAGTCAATCTTAATTTTGAGTGATAATATTCTAATAATTATATTATCTAAATATTTTGACTTATTCGTTACCAGCTTACCCTACAGTCTAGCCCATACTTACATCTTAGAGATTTAGCAGTGTAATTGAGTGAGAGTATTATTCATAGATATGAAATCTATAACTTCTGTATGAGAAGTGAAAAGATGATTTCCTTAATTTCTTTGGTCAAATGGTTAAATGATTGAGATCTCATTTCTGTGATTAAGTTCACGGAAATATCATATCTAAGGAACTTGGTGGGAGTTAAGGATAAAATTTTGATGAGGGGTAAAATAGTAATTTGCACCCAGCTTGTTAGTAAGTCATCATTAGAGGATTGAACGACTGTAATGACTATAACAATGGATAACGTATTTGTGGTTTGGAAAATACGTTCTATGAATTCAAGAGTTCAATTCTGAGTCTATAGTGGAGTCACGAGGAATTAATAAGGTAGTGAAATTATTCGAAAATACATTCACGGTAACTTATTGGAGCTTGATTTCAAGGATCCATGGTCCCCGTATTACCTTTGAGTAAATCATCTAGAATGTCTAAATTAATTTATTTAATTATCAATTAGGATTTTTAAAGTTGACTACGTCAATTTTGGAAAATTTACAGAGATGTGAGATTAGAGAATAAAAGAGAATCTTTGGGTAAATTTATTAATATTGATAAATTATTTTCAGTATAAATAAATAATATCAAATCAAGTTTCATATTATAATTAATTAATTTGAATAAGGATTTAATTAATTAATTAAAAAAAGTAAAAGATTTTGAATTTAGGCCCAATTGGGATTTAAATTCAAAACAAAGAGATTGGGCCCAAGTCCATTTGTCGGAGCCCAATGTTTTTATCTTTTTGTTTATTATTTTAATTAATTTAAATTTAAATTTAAATAAAGCTCATTAAGTTGCTTATATAAGGAATATGATATTTAGGGTTTTTCTAAGGAAGTTTAAGTTGATTCATTGGGCAAGTGAAAACCTAGACAATCTAATCCTTTCTCAACCACTCTCTCTTATTCTTCTCTTCTTGATCTCTATCTCATGTGTTGACAACCAGCCCACACTAGTTCTAGGTTGATCAAAGGCTTGGTGAGGAAGACTGTATTGCTAATCTAGTTCAATCTGTTTATAATGCTCTGCTACATAAAGGAATCAAGGGTTATAGAGATTGAATGATGGAATTGTTCCACTTCCATTGTGTAATGTAAGTTTCTTTACTTTACTCTATTTTGTATCAATTTCATAGGAACATGTTCTAGGTATTTACATGTTTGTTTGATAATATGTAAATTACATGAAAATAAATAAAGATCATGTAATATGTATATCTTAAAATTGGTATCAAAGCCATAGGTTGCTAGTTTATTTTCATGAATGAACATGTATGAAATTGATTGATATGTTAGAGTGTTAATTGGATGATACATGTTATTGGTGCATATTTATGTTTTGTTATGTAAATTCAACAATATTTTGGTTGTTTTTGGCTTGTTTTGGGATTGAAAAACTGCACAAATTTTTTTTTAAAATATTTTTTGGGCTGATTAAAACTGGTGCATCAAATAAAATTACACCCTTAGCTATGTGTATGATAAATGTGGTATTTTAAAAATGTAAATATGTATTTTTCACATTATTATTTATGTGCATTTTTTTATTTATTTAAAATGTGAAAAATATTATGGTTTATATCCATTTGTGATTTTTTAACAAATTAATAGTTGTTATAACTTTGGGTTATTAAGATAAAATGATTATTTTATTTAAGATGAATGAGTAGTACACCTCTATAATTTAAGTCTTAAATAATATATATAAAAATGTAATTTTCCACACTATATTTATGAATTTTCACATTTAAAAACATGTATTTTTTTTTAGAGTAGTAAATTTATTTTTTAAAGGAAACAAGAAACTTATTAAGTTATTCTAAATAGATACAAATTTTGTCACATTTTTTATGCTATTTAAATAATAAATAGAAATATTATTTTATGGGAAATCATAAAAGACTTAATGGATTATTTTATAAAGTAAATATGATGTATTAAAATTTGTTTAACAAATTATGGGATTTAGAGAAACAAATAATGGTAATTAAATTATGTTGCTGAATTTTGTTTGAAGTAGCAAGAAATAAGCATGTAGGAATTATCGTTTTAAAACGTTAAATTTTAAGAAATCTCCCACGTATGCATGTCGCATCCAAATGCATTTTTACGTTCAAATATATGCCTACTGTTCAAACACATGAATTTTACTTTGTAATCATGAATGGTTAATAGGTAGAATTAGCATTATTCTTTTATGTAAAAATGTGTATGTTTGCAATTATTGGACAACTTGTGCCACGTGTGCAGTCCCATGCACACGTGGGGTATATATGTTGGGCATGAGTATTTTTACGTGATTCTAAGAGACGACATTTGGTTATGATTATAGGCTCGTTGTGAAGTTTTTCTCATTTTCGCTTTGCTCGGAGCTGAGGTAAGGAAGTTAGATAGAATTTCTATGTTTATGCTATGAAATGGTAAGACTTGTATGTTACAAGGAATAATGTGTTATGTTTTGATGATAACCCATGTGATATGGAAAATGGAATTCTATCTTGAAATGTTATGACAAGTATGATGCAACATGTATTTCCTATGTTTTGATTTGAAATGGATTACATGTGTTTGTATGATGAATGAAAATAGATGGTTGCTAGCATGTTGAACACAACGCAACAAAGGAGTTACTAAGGATATAACATAACTCAAACGGCAGACGCACCGAGGTTATTCAAGGACTTGAGATCCTTCTTACCTCATAGAGGAGGTTTTACCAACCCAGTTATACTGGTTACCTCAAGATGTGACATGGACAAAGAGGCGCCATGATCACAATGAGTATGCTATGTTGAATGAATGTGATGTATAAATATGTTTTATTTTGATCATGAGATATGAGTATGATGATATTATGAATTGTTCTATTAAGTTATACATGTTTTTCTTGTCTTATCTTTAATTTTGTTGTACTTCCTTACGGAGCTTTTAGCTCACCCCCTTACTTTCCCTTTTTCAGGCAATAAATTGGGTTTCTCTTTGGCACGCGCTATGATGTGAGGAGTTCCGACATCTGGGTGTGTATGGTGTGGGGGTTTCCTATGAATGAATAAACGATCAATATAATCGCTGAGCTTTATGGAACTATGTTATGGACTTTATTTTTAAATAAGCCAGTGGGACTTAAAAAAAAATTATTTTCTTTAAACATTGCTTATGAACACTTTATTTTTATTTTGAACTATTGGGCCCAAACTTGCATGTTTTATCAAGGCCCCACTTAATTTATCTTTTAAGTGGTATTTTTTTTAATTATCTATGAGATAAGAGATGTTTTTACTAAGTAATAGAATAAGGTGTTTTACGAAGCCCTACACGTGTAGTGTGGGATTGTTACAACTGATTAAAAATTCAAATAACACTGGAAAAATACACACTACAAGAAATATGTGTATCAGCGGCGACTCCTGTCGCCACTGAAATCCCCACATGTCACCGTTGATACCAATCAGTGATGACATGTCGCCGCCACTACGACGTCGCCGAAAAGTTGTGCCTAAAAGCCCTATCAGCGGCGAAATTCCCCCTCGCCGCTGATAATGTATGTCAATAGCGACACAATGTTGCTAGTAATGTCTAAAAGGTCGTCGCAGATTTGTGTCGATGTGGCTTATTCCACGAAATTATTTGCGGTGACAATGTGAATATCAGGGGCAAACTGTGTCGCCACTGATGTGTATTTTATTTTAAAAAATAAAAAAATTTCTAATAATGAAATATAAATAATTGAAAATTAAAATATTATAAGACATCCATAATTATAAAATATAGCCACTACATCCATAATCATAACATGTAACTACAATATCCATAATTATATAATAATAAAGTGCATCCATTACAGTTAAAGTATAATAACATACTACCCATCCTCTCCTAAATCAATAGCGTCATCCGTACCTTTACCCCCATGGTGGATGTGGCGGCTGCGGCCATGGATACTGTGGAGGTATGGTTGACAATCCCGCTCCAAACTGGTAGTAAGGATATGGCGGAGGTTGCGTCAACAATGCACCAAACATGTAAGGATAATTTGGTTGAGGTTGTGTTGGCACTGCTCCAAACATGTAAGACCATCCCATGGGTTGGGACGAGGGCGATGGCGGTGCTGCTTACAAGAATGGATGGACTGGGGGTTGATGAGAAGATGAAGCTACAGACGTGTCTGACGAGACCGAGGGTTGAGACGAAGAATTTTGTGGAAGCTAAACTTGTACATTACGTCCACTGGGAATAAATTGAGACATGAAATTGACTTTCTCAATCAATTTCTTTACTGTCTCCACCAAATCACTGTATTCACCAGGTGATTGTTGAGGAGGTGCCTGAGATTGGGTGTTTTGAGAGGGCTGACTAGAGGATGGCCCCATCCTCCTCAATTTACGGCCCAATCCTCGCTCGTGACCACACCTGTAATGACTCGACTATTTATAAGACCTCAGACCATTAAAAACTACTATGACATAGCTACTCATTTGAATACATGCATAAGAAATAACATAACTTTATTTAAAACCCAAAATATTGTACCAAATACAAAATAAGGTAAAAATATAAAATGTGATATGGTATATAAAATATGGTATGGGATCTCATTGTTATAAAACATAAAACATAAACTTTAATTGTTTAAATACTAATTGCGGAAATACATCAAACATAATTTAAAAGACTTAAGCAACGTCATCCTCGATCTTCACGCAGTCCATTCAATCAATTCATCCTCAACACATATGCCAAGCTTCCATGAATCCTTCCCGCCTTCCATATTCATTTTCCTGCATCATGCTAAAAATAAATGAATGAGCCTAATGCCCAGCAAGGAAATCTACTAACAACATATATCATAAATCATAAACATAAGACTATGTCATATACATATACTATAAAAAAAATAACGTATATCATATAGGACTACAATATTAATGGCCATTAACTCATTAACATGGTGTGTGATAAAACCATCTAGGTCCTCTGTCTACTAATCGAGGTAGGTTAGATCACAACCATAGTATATGATAACCCATCTAGGTCCTCTGTTTACTAATCGAGGTAGGGTAAATCATAACTCTACCATGAAAATGATAAAAATTCTTGGGCTTGCTATCTAAGCATGCCATATGCCCAAGGACTACAAAACATATTTATACATATACATATTATAGCAAAAAAACGTATCATAACATAAACATATATACATATATAATCTATCCTATTTTCCTTACCAAAACCGGGATATTTGGGAACAAGAACGGGATTTGGAACACTCCTAAAACCAACAGTAAAACCATGCGTTTCTAAAGAAAAAGAGATGAAAAGAAAAATAAACCATCCAAGAAGAAACTTACCGAAAAGAACCTTAAGTTTCAAGAAACTTAAACACCTAATCAAGAATCATAAACAAGAGTTAGGATCTGAAAGAAAATAAAAGAAAATTAAAGAACCATGAAGAGCTGAACATAAGGATAAGAATACCTTGGATAACTATGACTTTGATCTACACCTCGATACTGAAATAACACTATATCTCACTTCCCAAGTGTTTAGAAAAGCTTAGAATGGAAAAGCTTTTATCCCAAAACCCAAGCGTTTCTCTCTATAGTAACCTTAGCAACTTGAAGGCTCTGAAGAATACTTGAAGAATGAAGAAAATGGCTGAGTACTAGGTCCTATTTATAGTGTTCGAGGAGTGAAACTAACCCCTTTTTATTTGAATAAATAAATGAATATAAAATGAAAAAGATTTGAATTTTTGTTCAACAGACGCCCAGAACTCCGTCAAAATCGTTCAAAGGCAGGTCTAAGTTGTTAAGGCTGCTTTTTAAATTAAAATCCCAAACTTTCAAAAATAATGCACCATGGGTGATATATCACCTACCCTGGGTGATATATCGCCTAGACCATTTTCCCGAGCCCCGTTCGTTCATTCGTGCGAAGTCGACGTGTTTTCCGTATCTTCCGTAGGCGATATATCGACCCCTATAGCTGCGATATATCGGCATACGTTGATATATCAAACACATATTTGCACTTTTTCAGCATATTTTGAATTGATTAAATAGCTTTGACTGAGTCAAAACGTGATCCTAATAGTTGCTCGAAGGTTCTAGAGCTTCTAGATCTTTCTTTTAATTAATTTATTCATCAATAATACTTAAATCCTTAATAAACATGATTATGACAAGTGTCACATTCTTAATAATTCTATATAAACCTTAGGTTATAATAAATAATATTTCTAGGCCCAGCAATATTAATCAAACCTTATGTTATAATTAATATTTCTAAACTATAGGTTAAACTTATAAAATCCATAACTATTGCTATGAGTTTCCAACTAAGTCCCGACTTGAACCAAAATCCACGAAAACTATCATACTACAAACTAATACTAACTACTACTACTACTATCTATCCAAGTAAAATTCTGGGACACTATAGTGCCTCCGTCCCAGTACTTTTTCTAAGATCAGGATCTGGTCAACTGAGGAAGAACCATCCTCGTTCGATGTAGTAGCAGATGTCTGCTGACTTTGCGCCATAAAATCAGCGTTCAATTTTTTCTGTTTTAAAGAAAATGTTAGTAGGATTAAAAAAAGAGAATTCTAAGAATAACACAAATATATTTAAGTAAACTTACATAATCTTCTTGAGCAACTTCGTTGACAAACTTCTTCATTTCTTTCTTCCAATGATAATCTTTCCAATCCTCAATAAGATCCGGGTTCGTCTAAAAAAATATGAACTTATGGTTAGATAACTTATAATTTATTAAATTAATTGCGTTAATTTTTTTCCTTACTTTCTCGTGAAGACGGGCCACCAACGATTTTGAACCCTGTGTTGTTGCATACTTCTGCTGCACTCTGTTATCCTTATTCTTTTTTTAGCACTCCACCCAATGAGGACTGGTGAATAACTCACAAATCTTCTTCCACTCGTCCTTGCTAACATTTTAACATGGGTTTTCTAGGATTTTGTCCCAATCCTCAGGTCCATTGTAATGTGATGAAAAATGGCAGTGTCTTTTTGTTTTCCTATCGCGGTATCGATCTTTTATCTTTCTCTCTCTCGATACCATCTATACACCATTCGTAATCTGGTCGGCCATCTATTTGATAATACCACTACATTGAAAATAAAACGTAGTAATAATTGATTAAATAAATTGGTCACCTTAAAAGACACTGTTTAGCAGTAATAATTAATATAAATTACTGACCTTAATATATTTTTTACTAAGTCTTTAAATTCCTTAGGCACTCCTTCCAATGTATCAAAATATCCAGAAATTCTCTATGAGACCTGGGTCCCAACGAGGCTGACCAAAGCAGCATGCTCGGTCCCCACAACTTTGTACAGGCGTGGATAAAATGTTAGCTCCAATGGATGACAAACTTTTCTACGTCTGGCCTCGAGATCTTTTCCAGTGTTCGTGCCACGACCCTTTTTCTATGGTAAGGCTCCTGTATTTGTTTGAATAATGAAAAATATATTAGAAATATTAATATTTTAACAAATAAACAACATTAGCATGTTAGACAGACAAAAAAAATTATCTGACCCGCATGAAGTTGAGATCCTACTAGGATCTGGGGGAGGATCACCGCCCATGCGCTCGTGCCACATCTAATGACATTTTATAGTAAGTACAAAAAAAAAATCCTTAGTTTAAACATGTACACTTATATTTAAATTATTGGAATCAATATACTAAAAAAGCATGCATTATATTTCTTAATATATTTTTTTACAAACAAAGATACAAATATCTAAGTAGAATAATCACTATCATCATTGATTAAGTTTACATCAACTGGGGACAAATGTTCAACATTATCATCACTAAGATCGATAAGCAATTCATCCTCCTCATATGCTTCTTCTAAGTCTTTTGACATATCATCTTCGTCATCATTAATAAAATCTTCATTATCTTGGATATTTGAGGAAGGCCACTGAGGGGTTTCAATATGTGTAGCTAGTTGATCAGATTGTTGCACAACCAATTCTCTAAGATCGACACTCAATACAAAATTGGCTGAATTAGTATCGTGAACAACATCAATGTCGCTAATCATATCTGGGACATCCAGAATGTCCCAAACTTGGCGATGATTCACTTCTTGAACTATTTTCCAATCTCGTCCACTAACAAGATCATCGATATAGAAAACTTGTTTTGCTTGACACGAAAGTATAAACGGTTTATCTCTATACCACTCACTAGAGACATTGATACTAGTGATTTTATTTTTGGTAAACGTTTTCTTCATTTTCTGATCTGTGTTGAACCATTTACATCGTAACAACACAACCGAGTAGGCACCAGTAAAAAGACAACTCTAGTATTCCTTCAAGTTGCCCGTAATAGTTAAAACCTTCAGTCCCAGCAACAGAAAATCCACTATTTTGAGTGGTGTGATTTCAATCTCGATTGAATGTGAGAAATCGAACCCCATTCACTATACATGCTTCATATGAGTGGGCTAATACATCAGACTCAGACGCTAAGGCTAGCAATTCATCCCCGTATTCTAATGACCCAAGCTGGTGCAAGTCATATATCTAAACCACAAAAAAATATTGCAATGAGAAATTTCAACTACTAGATTTAATTTATTAGCAATAAACACCTTGCTAAGTAGAAATTACCTTCTTATGAAACCACAATCAAAAAAATTCTTCTGTAATAGCTTATGGTTAGCAGATGAGTCATTTTCTTAAATCTTAAGCATGTGTTCCCTATGTATTAACATACATTAATGATTTTGAAAATGAAATATATTGGAATATGAAGAATGAGAATATTTAACTTTAATAAACATACTATAAATACTCTTCAGTTTCAGGAGTGTTCTCCATATTGAACCACTCAGCTGTGTTCCGAGTCTTCTCATCGAGTGTCGTAAGAGTTCCTTTACTAAGTGGATGACACTGAGATTGAAACACTACGAGTTGTCGATCCACATAAGATGCATCTTCATTCCGATCATGCTTATTAAATTTTGTTTCCACACCTTTGAAATACATGGAACAAAATGTCAAAGTCTCATCTGCAACGTATCCTTTAGTTATGGATCCTTCCGGACAAGCTTTATTCCTCACGTAGTTTTTTAATTTTTTTCATGTACCTTTCGAAATGATACATCCATCTCATAAAGACAGAACCTCCCATAATAGCTTCGTCAGGCAAGTGCAAAACCAGATGGATCATTGTGTCAAAGAATGATGGAGGGAAAATCAACTCCATCTTTAGAATTATAATCATGTCATGTTTTGCCTTCTCCACATCGTTTATGTTAAGTGTCCTTGAGCATAATTGTTTAAAGAAAGTGCAAAATTCCATTATTGTGTTTGCTATGAATTTTGGTAGAAACTTCCATAGACCAACTGCAAGTAAATGTTGCATGATAACATGACAGTTATGGGATTTCAATCCAACAATGTTTGATTCATTCTCAAATACTTTCTTCTTCAAATTAGAGCAAAATCCATTAGGGAGCTTTATTCCTTTAAGAAATTGAAGGAATTCTCATCGCTAATCAGGGGTCAAGACATACGGAGCATGTGGCTTTAATAATCTTTTGTTCTCATCTTCATAAATCCATAATGATTTCCTGACTCCCATCTTTTTTAGATCATGTCTTGCATTAGTAGTGTCCATGGACTTATCATTATCCAACAAAGTTCCAAGAAGACTGGCGCACACATTCTTCTCAACATGCATCACATCTATATTATGTTTTAACATGTTCGAGCTCCAGTACTCAAGTTCAAAGAAGATACTTTTTTTTCCTCCGGTTACTTTCTCTGACATCTCGTTGGTGCTTCACTCCCCCAAACATATCATGTTTATTGGGTACTTGAGGAGAGAGAATGTTGACTTGTTCTAAAATTTGTTCACAAGTGAACTTAGTTGGAGGATCTCTTATCTCAAACGCGTTGTTGAATTCTTTGTCCTTTCTGTATTTGTGATTTTTTTTCAAGAAACGTCGATATCCAACATAAAACATCTTTCCAATTATTCGCATCGATAAAGTTTCTTCATTGCACGTTGACAAGCTTTGTATCCCTACCAGCTACATCCAGACAAACTACTATGAGTTGGAAAATCGTTAACTATCCTCAGGAGCACTGCATGCATCTTGAACAATTGGTTTTTTCTGCCATCTCTCGTATCCACCCCATTATTCCACAAATCTTTCAACCCATCCACCAACGGCCTCAAAAATACATCTATGTCCTGACCTAGTGATTTTGGCCCAAGAATAAGTATAGTCAACACGAAATACTCCTTCATGCACATCCAGGGTGGGAGATTATATTTTGTCAACACCACAGGCCACATGCTGTATGTTAAACTCATATTTTTGAATGGATTAAACCCATTGGTATCCAAACCAAGACAGACATTTCTAGGATCTTTTGCAAACTCAGGATGTTTGGTGTCGAAATCCTTCCACGCAGACCCATCAACCGGATGACGTATCACCCCGTCATTTTTCAATCTCCCTGTATGATGCCATAACATGTCATTCGTTGTATGCCTTGAACTGTAGATTTGTTTTAATTTGATAGTCAGCGCAAAATAACGCATGACCTTATGCGGAACCCTTTTCCCCCTCGTCTTTTCATTGATCCATCTACTACTCCCACACACCGGACTTGAATCTTTACTTGCATGCCCATTGTAAAATAAACAATAATCATATTTACACACATGGATAGACTGGTATCCCAACCCTAACTTGCTTAGTTTCTTTTTAGCCTCATAGTGTGTTGCAGGAATTTTATTATTTTTCGGAAATGCAAACTTCAATAACTTTAACAATTCATCAAATGAGTTGTTATGCCACTTCCCCCTCACTTTCATGTGCATCAACTTTGCTAAAAAGTTTAGAGACGATATCCAATCACATCATGGATACAACTCAGCTTCAATCTAATCGAACAACTCTTCGTAATATTGACCTATCTGGCTACCTTCCACGCCATCTGCTTCGTCTACATTTGTCGGCAATACAAAATCGTCAATGACATCTTTCATCTCATCTATGTGTTCATTGTCCTTGACTACCTCATCGGGGACACCTACTTTCGCTTCCCCATGGTAAATCCACTATTGATAATTTGCTTGAAAACCCCAATCAAATACATGAGCCTCCACCGTATCCACAATTTGCAATCTAGCATTAGAACTTCTAACACACGGACATGGGATCCTCCCGTCACAATCTACGTGTTCTTTCGCCATTCTCAAGAAGGCTTAGAGACTATTCCAATAAGCATCGTCATAACAATTTCTCATTGTCGTCCAACTCTTATCAGTCGTCATCTATGGTACAAAAGTAAAATATCATTAAGTAGAACTGACTATGTGTGTGTAAGTGTTCTAATCCACCTTTTCACTCCACTTTTAAAAGGGTAAAGAACCTATCCCATTCAGGTTTGTAGTATACATATAATTTAATCTACACTCTTTTCATTTTTTCGTTTGTGTAAAAATTTCAGCAACACCTCCTTATGGTTCTCATAAGTGGGCAGACTAATATTAAGTATGCCCACTTACGAGAACAAATAAGGAGACATATACCAAAATCTCAATTAACGAAACAATAAAATGAGTAATAGATCAAATTATAGGTATACAACAAACCCAAACTATCCATGCGGACACATACCATCCTGGAGAATTTGGAAAAGCATATTTAAGACTTCTCTGAACGAGTCTAAGGATTTTCGTGATTAAAAGTAATAAAGAAAACATTATCACTAGGTGATAATTTATAACCCTTCTATCCTATCTTTGGTAATAAAATTTTATGACCAAAGAGAAAAATAATAAAAATAAAATATTTTGTCAAAACATTTTATGATGTCACACATTTTAAAATTATTGTAAAAAGTTTAAAATTAAATGTTAATATACAATTACCTATGTATTTATGAAGTACAACTTAGTCGAGTTTAGTTTTATTCAATTCATATTGTAATTATTATTATTTAATTATAAAATTAAAATTTTATTATTTACTTATCTTATTAATTATTAAATCAATGCTTTGTTATTTAATTATCTTATTAATTAAGAAATTAAAATTTTATTATTTACTTATCTTATTCCAAACTCCAACACCCGACCCCAAACCCTCAAACCCCGACCCCAAACCCCGCCCCTGCCCTCGACCCCACCCCCGACCCTGACCCCGAACCCCGACCCCCAGCCCTGACCCCCCGACCCACAAACCACGACGCCTCAATGTTTTTGTATCATTTTTTTTAAATAATTATTTTTTAATCAATTAGTACTATAATTATTTCTCCTAACTCTACCAAAATTTTGGCAGCATAACAACTGTATTTTATCCTATCCCAAATTTTTAAACCCTACAATTAACCCTGTAATATACATATTAATGACAATAAACTTTTCAACATACACCATAAACACATATCATAAACCAAATTGAAACACTAAACTTTCAGATTCACATATTATTAACTAAAATCAAAAAAAAATATTTCAAGTTCACATATTAAATCTACATACAACTAATATTTCTAAGATTCCCAATATTAAATACAAATACATACACCCAAATTAATACATACATAGAAAAATCTAATAAAAACTATTACATATTCACACACATATATATATATCAGATTAAAAACAATAAAAATAGAAGTTTTCTTAAAAACAAACCTTGGTATATATCGTGCACTAGAGACATGAACACCAACAACACCCCAATATAAAGCTTTTATTTTCTACAAACAAAATCCAAAACCAAAGTTAGTAATTAAAATCAAATAAAAAATTTATACACATATCTACAAATATGAAATTTTGACAAAAAAAAATTTTAAAAAAGCAAACCTGGTTCGGCAGTGGAGGTTAGGGATTTATGGCAAAATTATAAGGAGAAGGAAGAGGGAAAATGAAGGAGGCGTGGGCTCAGGTGGTGCGGATGGTGGTGGAGGGGTGGGCTCGGGTGGTGCGACGGTGGAGGGAGAAAATCGCCTCTGCAAAGGGGATTTCGGGTAGAGAAAGGGACGGGGTCGACGACAGGGGTATGGTGGTGGAGGGGGTGGCGTACGGCAGGGCAAGGGCTGGCATATGGCGGGTCGAGGGCTAGGGTACGGCAAGAAGATTTTGGGTTTGGGGCAGTTGGGGCATCTAGTTCTTGAGGTCACATAGAAAGAAAGAAAAGGAAGGAGATGGTGCCTTTCTGATTTATCGATGTCACTTTTAGTGGTGACACCTGTCGCCGCTAAAAGTCGCCGTCAATTAAAAAATGACATCGTTCTTGTAAAAAAATTAAATATGCAAATAACACCACTAATAGTAGAATCGAAAATACAACCGCCCATTTTTCCCACAAAAAGTTTGTACAACATTAGCGGCGATAAGTCGCCACAAATAATAAGTTTTTATTTGCTGCAACCATCAGTGGCGCACGTATCCTCAAGTAACGGCGACCTCCCCAAAATAAAATTTTAATAGCGACAGTTATCTGCGGCGAAAGAGCTTTGGCTCCGCTAATACCCCTATTATTAGTGGAGACCTTGTGTCGCTGCTGATAAAGTCACCGCTGAAAGATCTTTTTCTTGTAGTGACATTCAAATATCAATTACATAAATATCTTGGAATATTTCGTAATATCTCGCGAAATTCGGATCTTCGAGCTTTAATAAGTTATCCTTCAAGCAGGTCCATCATCAAGCAACTTTATGAGATGTTACCAACTAAAACAATGCAGACTGCAGCTCTTCGCACAAATGATGTCTACTTGACCAGCTATCTTATCTCGACCAGCTCTCATAATTTGATGTCGTTTACTACCATGTGTCCTCTTCAAATGCCACATTACCATGTAAAAATTTGGGTTAAACATTTGCCCCCTAAGTTTATTCTAGTACAACCAACACTGGATAAACTTGTATGGTATGACTAATATGATACTTCTTCAAATTCTGACACATTAAAATTCATAGCATCACTTTTATAGGCAATGATCACACCTCCTCAGTAAGGCGACTAACGACCTTTTAGGTTCCCTACGCCTTCTGACACCATGTTTCAAAGCAGCAATGATGGTACTTTTTGGAAAAAGTAAGCAATGTTTCATTTTTCCACACGTTTGACGTCACATCAACAAAAAACTCACGAAGAATTTTCTCTTATGACGTCAGCTGTTCTTAGGTGAACTATGGGCCTATAAATAGCTCTGCCTTTTCCTTTTTCATTCTTCATGCTTTCAAAATTTCCTCATTTTCTCTCTCTAAAATCCTCCTAACACTAAAGCTTTGCTCTTCATTCTCCAAACCCCAAACTCAATTTTTACTCAATATCTTACATCAAAATCTTCAATACAGCAAGTTTTCTGATCTTGCGATCACATTTGATTTACTTTTGTAACTTATTGCTTTGATTATACTACTTTATGGATGATTTTTAACTTTTAGACTTTTTGTGTTCTTGATGTTATTGAGCAATCTCTAAAAAAAATCGATTTTCTTTGCAAAAATCAACAATTTTATGGGGAAATGTATGTTTAGGAAGTAGGAAAATGATTTTTAGGCTTCAGTTTACACTTGGTTGTGTGTTAATACTAAGAAAATCTTAAAATCGAGGAGAATTTGACTTGCTAATTTAAGAAAAAAATGGCGGGAAATTCCCCCCCCCCCCAAAAAAAGGTAAGTGAAAAGTTTTTGTGAAAAACTTTTTAACTGCCTTTTGGATTCATTATAACCTTTGCTCAAATGCAGAATCGTGTTATTCGAGTTGCACACACTTCTTAGCCACACGTACGCTGATCAAATAGCTCACTTCCCCTTTACTTGGTACCAGATGTATGCACGCACCATAGACTCAGATTTACTACAAACGCTGGTCGACGAAGTGGAACGAACTCGACCAAACATTGATCTCAATTGCGATATTCTATACGGTTGAGGAATTACACCAATGAATAAGAAAATTCCTTCCAAATAATTTGAGTTATATTATCCACCCTAACTCTGTCGATTCACTCCTGGTTGGACTTCCGACCAGAGGGGGGGAAATGAGCAAGTATTCAGTTTTTGAAGAGGTTGTAGCATTTGTTTTCAGTTCCCTATATATGGCCAGAGTTAAGCAAACAACGCGCCAATGAACAATAGCTGACCCACTAGTTGCAAGGCACGAGACCAATGGGTAGCAACAACAACCTCAACAACAGCACCAACACCAACAACAACAGCAATAGCCACAACAACAATAGCAACAACCGCAACAACAACAACAACAACAACAACAAGAGCAAGAGCAAGAGCATGTAACTAACACCATAAAACTCTATGCTAAACAGAGACCTCAGAAGAGGAGAAATGTAACTTGGCATGTTGTCTCTGCCAGCTCCCTCTCGAGCAGTCTCCTTGAGGAGTACCCTAAAAAGTATGGAATCAGGGGAATAAACATGGTCACTCCTTGGGTCGACCAATGCACAAACCTTCCTGGCGGCGCCTTCAGTGCTTGTTCGCACTTCCCTATCCTAGCTAGCACCACTCTCTCCCTCCATGACTATTTTAGGGGCATTTCTAAGTATTTTGGCGTTGCCCCATTCAAATAACACCCAACTGATATTTAATGCTCTCGGCATTATATATCATTTACTATTCTCTAAAGTGGAAACCTCCTACTCCCCATAAGGTCCACTATCTTTTTGACCTTAAGTCGAACCCAGGCCATTAGGGAATTTGGTTATTTTATTTTTTCCATAGGGATACGACCAGGGTGTTCCTTACTGAGCCCACATTTAAGAGTAATGTGGGTGTATTCTACTACCCGATTTAGTGGAATTTGAGGTTCCAAGGGCTAGGGCTTGGTCTTGAAGCCCTCCATCAATTCAGTTCTTAATAAATATTCCTTAATGTGTTGTGACTAGGGGTTTTTGCTGGGCTTGGGAGGAAAGGATCGTGCTCGGGATCGCCTTGCTTTGTAGCTCAAGACATAAGGTAAGAAAACTTCACCTGTGTTGTGATTAGAGCTTGAGCCCCGGTTACTGAACATGTTTATTAACACACTTATAATGTTTGTTTAAACATGAATGAATGTATTATGCATAGTTTTGTTATGTTTGAAATTCATATATGTTTGTGTCTAGTTGGAAAGCTTGGCTTATAAGTTGTGGCCAACATTAGCATGCAGAATGCAGGCATTTATGGTTGGGCCAATCTGGGAATGCGATATGCGCTTGTACGACTCTATAGTCACTTGAAAGAAAGGAGTGCAGTATGCGCTTGTGTGGCTCTATGGTCGCATAGATGGATTGAATGCATGCTTGAGTGTTGGTTATAACTACTAAGCATGATATTAATGATTTATAACCTGTTGATTATATGATGCCATTGATGATTTATAACCTATTGATTATCTTGCTGAGCCTTGGCTCACAGATGCTACGTGGTGCAGGTAAGAGTTGGACCAGCGATGAGTTGGAGAGCTTTAGGGGTGGTGTGTACATATACGGCCTGCTCGATCACCACTGTTGAGACTTTATTTGAGGATCTAGGGTTTCAGTTCATTTTTCCGCTTAGGACGACTATTTTGTATTCTATTTATAAACTCTTTTCTGGGATCCCATGTATATATTGAACTCTTTTAATGAAAAGTAATATTCTTTTGGCCAAATTTTTTGATACCTACCCTTTAATTAAGTTTAATTACACGTGTAATCCCAAATGACTCACTTAACGAGTTAAGCACTATTTTAAACACACGGTGTAATGGTCCTAGATTAGTAGGGTGTTACAACTTGGTATCATAGTTGGCAAGGTTTAATGGTTCCTGAAGATTGGCTGGGCATGTACACACACCGCTAAAGATAAGCTCGACTCACAGTTCAGTAACTAATGATGTGATTATGTGCTTAATTATTTAAATGAAATATACATGCCTTATCTGTTATGATTAGTTAAATACAAAAAATAAGTGTTAAAATACAAGCAAGGTATAAACACTTAGTAAATTTCACATAGTGAAGATGTGAAATTTGAGCTTCAATAGTAGGCACTTTAAAATATAATTTTGGGTCCAAAGTGATGCATGGGAGTATCTAAGGGTTCTCAAAAAATTTGGTAGCATTTAGAGTATTTTTAGGACCTTTGGAAGTGTCCAAAAACAGAGAGGGTGGTGATACGTCACCACCCAAGTGGCGTGGCATCGCCTGATGCTTAGGGTTTCAAAAAACCCTAACAGGCGATGCATCGCCTGCTTGCAGGCGACGCATCACCTACTGCAATACGTGAACTTACGTGAAATGCTCTTACTGACGTGTTTTACATATCTAATCATATTGGTTAGACCTAATGACAGTGTATACTCTATATAAGGGTCAAAATAGTTTTTTGGAAGACTTGATCACTCTCTCCAATTTCTCTCTACCCTCTCTCTCTCTCTCTAGCTCCAAGAATCTCTAGTTTTTCTCTAAGAACTCTCAAAGAAAGTGCTTGACTTTGAGAGTTAAAGGCTTGTTAAATCTTAATCTACATTTCCTCAAGAGAAGGCCTCAAGCATCCATGGTGGCTAGGAAATAGAGTATTAGGACAGTGTTTGCAATGTGTATAAGCCTTGGTTTTGTGAATTTTTCTTTTCTCAAAGTGGTAGTTTTTCCTAGAGTTTTTGAAGGTTCATCAAAGTTGGAGAACACCATTTATCTACTTGAGTTTGCAAGTTCTTTATCAATTTTTTTAAGTCTTTGCCAATCCATTTTTTGTGTAGATTTTATCTTTTGAGGTGGTGTTATCTAACTCTCCCCTAACATTCTAATACTCTATAATCTGAGACAGCATATCATGGAAGAATCTAACTCTCTTTCGGCATTGAAATTCATTAATCAAGACTTTGTTAGATTGGATAGGTTTGATGGGACTAACTTTGTTCGTTGGCAAGACAAGATTAGATTCTTGCTCACCACTTTGAAAGTTTTCTATTTTTGGATAAAGACCAAAAAGCCTTGGAAGAGCCCAAGGAAGATGATGCTCAAGAAGTTGTCAAAAAAAGGAAGAAGTGCAAAGAAGATGAATTGATATGTAAAGGTCACATCCTCAATGCCCTCTCGAATAGGCTCTATGATCTCTATACCAACACCAAGATCGCCAAGGAGATTTCGGAGGCCTTAGAAAAGAAGTACAAAGCATAAGAAGAAGGTACTAAGAAATTCCTTATTACTCAATATATGGAATTTAAATTTCATGATGATAAACCCCTTCTCCCTCGAATTCATGAGTTGCAAATTATTGTGAATAAATTGTCTACACTTAAAATTGTATTGCTGGAACAATTTCTTGTTGGTGCCATTATAGCCAAGTTACCTCCTTCTTGGAGAGGCTATAGAAAGAAAATTCTCCATAGAAATGAAGAGATTTCATTGCAAGAAATTCCCAAACACTTGAGAATTGAGGAGGAATCTTTCTCTAGAGATATGAATGAAGAGAGGTCCAATGGAGAGACTTCTAAGGCCAATGTGGTGGCTAAACCTCCTAACAAGGGCAAAGGAAATGGTAAGAACAAGGGCAAGGTCCAAAAACCCTTGGGGCCCAAGAAGAATGAGAGACAATTCAAAAGTTCAAAGGGGCCTTGCTTTGTGTGTGGAAAGAATGGCCACTTTGCTAGAGATTGTATGTTCAAGAGGAGCCAAAACAATGAGGCAAGAGTCAATTCAACCCAAGAGGAGCTAGTGGAAACACTAAGCGAGGTTAATGCCATTCATGGAAAGGTGCCACCATTCATGTTACCTATGATAGAACTTTTTTCAAGACCTTTGAATCTTCAAAGGAAGTGCATGAGATACAAATGGGCGATGAGAAAAAGGTCCAAGGTTGAAGGAAATGGAACTATTGATTTGTTCTTCACATCTAGCAAGAAGGTTCTACTCACCAATGTCTTGTATGTACCGAAAATGAGTAGAAACCTTGTGAGTGGAAATTTACTTGGCAAACCAGAAATCAAGGTTGTGATAGACTCCAGCAAGCTCATTTTATCTAAAGAAAATGTTTTTGTGGGAAAGGGATATGCTTGTGATGGCATGTTCAAACTTTGTACATCTATTGATCATGTGAACAATAAAGTTGCTTCTTCTTCTTGTTATATGATTGACTCAAATTCTATTACTTTGTGGCATATTAGACTTGCACATATATGATTTATCACAATTAAAAGGGCTGTCAAATGTGGATTAATTTATTGTGATAATGTCGAGCATGACAAATGGGAATTATGTGTTAAATCTAAAATTGTAAATAAACATTTTCCTAGTGTTGAAAGGAACTCTGAGTTGTTAGATTTGATACATACTGATTTATGTGAACTTAATGGAATGTTTACTAGAGGAGGAAGTAGATATTTTATTACTTTCATTGATGATTGCTCTAGGTTCACATATATATATATTCTTAAAAATAAAGATGAATCATTTGATGTGTTTAAGGTGTATAAAGTGGAAGTTGAAAATTAACTTGAAAGGAAAATTAAAGTGCTTAGAAGTGATAGGGGTGGTGATTATTTTTCAAGTTAAATTTAACTTGTTTTGTGAAGAACATGGAATAATTCATAAATGTACAACACCTTATACTCCACAAAAAAATTTTATAGTGGAAAGAAATATAATGGAAAGGAAAGAAACCAAACATTGGTTATCTTAAAGTGTGGGGGTGTCTTGCTTATTGCAAGAGCACCAATCTCAAAAGGACCAAGTTGGGTCCAAGGGCTATAAGATGTGCATTTGTGGGTTATGCCCAAAATATCAAAGCTTATAGATTAATAGACTTGGAGTCTAATGTAATAATTGAATCTAGAGAGCTTGAGTTCTTTGAGACTATGTCATGAGATGACAACAAGTTAGAACCAACTCAAACTAAAGAGCCTCAAGAGGACACTCCTAGAATAGTTGGTGAGGAACCTGAATTTCCTATGAGGAGCCAAAGGCTCAAACATTTGGTATCAAGTGAGAAGTGTTCTCCAATAAAGGTATTATACCTTGTTGAAGGTGATAATGAGGAAGTTACTTGGAAACATCCAATGGTACATCAAATGGAAGATGATCCCAAAACCTTCAAAGAAGCAATGTCTTCAAGAGACTCTGCTTTTTGGAAGGAGGCAATTATTGATGAAATGGACTCAATTATGTCAAACCACACTTGGGAATTGGTTGACCTTCCAAAGGGGTCCAACACAATTGGGTGCAAATGGGTATTTAGAAATAAATACCTTACCGATGACACCATAAAAACCTTTAAAGCTAGGCTAGTAGCCAAAGGATTCAAACAAAGAGAGGCAATAGATAACTTTGATACATATGCACCGGTAGCAAGAACTACTTCTATAAGGTTGTTGTTTGCCTTATTATCTATATATAACCCTTATGTTCACCAAATGGATGTCAAAACAATATTCCTAAATGAGGATCTCGAGGAGGAGGTCTATATGGAACAACCAGAAGGTTTTGTTCTTCAAGGAAATGAACATAAAGTGTGTAGACTTATCAAATCATTATATGGTTTGAAACAAGCTCCAAAACAATGGCATGAGAAGTTTGATAAAGTCATTGTTTCTAATGGATTTAGACACAAAATGCGGACAAGTGCTTATACTATAAGACTCGTGGTGACTTAGTCATACCTGTGTGTCTATATGTAGATGATATGTTGATTTTGAGTAATGACATAAAATAAACAATAAAAACTAAGATGTTTCTATCTTCTAAATTTAAAATGAAAGACCTTGGAAATGTGGATATCATTCTAGGTATCAAAGTTAGAAGGAGTAGTGGGGGTTTTGTGTTGAGTCAAACCCACTATGTTGAGAAAGTGCTCGAGAAATTCAGTCATCTTAAAATCAAAGAGGCACATACACCATTTGATTCAAACATGAAGTTTGAAAAGAATGAAGGAAGAGTGGTGGCTCAATTAGAATATGCAAGTGCAATAGTAATCCTAATGTACGTCGCTCATTGCACAAGAGCGAATATTGCATATGCGGTTTGTAAACTTAGTAGGTTTACTAGTAATCAAAATATCAAGCATTGGAAAGCTATTGAGATAATTCTTGGTTATCTTAAGGGTAACAAAGAGTATAGTCTTCACTATACAAATTTTCCAAAGATACTTGAAGGATATTCCGATGCTAATTGGATATCGGGAGTTGGAGACAATCTCTCCACCACTGGTTGGGTGTTTACTCTTGGAGGAGGTGCAATCTCATGGGACTCCAAGAAGCAAACTTGTATATCACACTCAACCATGGAAGCGGAGTTTATAGCTTTAGCGGCAACTGGCAAAAAGGCCAAGTGGCTTAGAAATCTCATGATGGATATTCCTTCTACCACGGAGATGGTATCAACAATTTCAATACATTGTGATAGCCAATCTGCACTCGCTAGAGCTTATAATAGTGTGTGTAATGGAAATTCTATACACATTAGTTTAAGACATGAATATGTGAGACAATGATTCAAGGTGGAATCATATCAATCTCATATGTTAAGACAAGTGAGAACTTAGCCGATCTATTTACAAAACCTCTTGTGAGAAGGTTAGTAAGTTCTACTTCAAAAGGGATGGGATTGAAGCCCCTAGAACAATAGATTCACCAATGATGGAAACCCAACTCTCAACTTGTAAAAATCAAGGGAAATAGTTCAATGGGTAAGAACAAGTCATTGATAAGTGAATAGTTTCAACACTAAATTTAGGATGAGTTCCATCCGAGATGGTTAGTGTTGGTTGCTACCGAGTTAGGGTTAAGCCTAGTGATTTTAATGAGGTTCAGTTGAGTGTAACAAGCATCTATAAAGGTAGCAAAGATGCTATAAGAACTTGACCTATGTGGACTTAGAGGTTGTGCCGCCTCTCATGGGAGTTGGAGTTTCTCCCCAGAAAGTTGATGAAGAGATGAGCACATGGACATGATAGTGCTAAGCGAGAAAGTGGGAAAAAAAAAATACGTGGTGGAGTTGTGTGAGGTATCACCGTCATATGGAATACTTGGTTCAAGCATTAAGCAACTAATGATTTTGATAAGACTTTGTGCTATTTTTCACTAAGGTAAAGTTTAAACCGAAAGACACTTTATTTTATGCACCAAAAAATTGTTTTAAACTATAGAATAAGGCTTGTATTTAACCAAGTGAGGGGTCGTTATGATTGGTTAAATACAAAAGATAAGTGTTAAAATACAAGCCAGGTATAAACACTTAGTAAATTTCACATAGTGACGATGTGAATTTGAGCTTCAATTGTAGGCACTTTAAAATGTAATTTTGGGTCCAAAGTGATGCATAGGAGTATCAAAGGGCTCCCAAAAATTTTGGTAACATTTAGAGCATTTTTAGGACCTTTGGAATTGTCCAAAAATAGAGAGGGTGGCGATACGTCGCCACCCAAGTGGCGTGGCATCACTTGATGCTTAGGGTTTCAAAAAACCCTAACAGGCGATGCGTCGCCTGTTAGACCTAATGACGGTGCATACTGTAGTGCGGGAACTTACATGAAATGCTCTTAATGACGCATTTTACAAGTCTAATCCCACTAGTTAGACCTAATGATGGTGCATACTCTATATAAGGGTCAAAATAGTGTTTTGGAAGACTTGATCACTCTCTCCAATCTCTCTCTACCCTCTCTCTCTCTCTCTCTAGCTCCAAGAACTCTCAAAGAAAGTGCTTGACTTTGAGAGTTGAAGGCTTGTTAAATCTCAATCCTCATTTCCTCAAGAGAAGGCCTCAAATATCCATGGTGGCTAGGAAATAGAGTCTTAGGACAATGTCTGCAACGTGTATAAGCCTTGGTTTTGTGATTTTTTTCTTTGCTCAAAGTGGTGGTTCTGCCTAGGGTTTTTGAAGGTTCTTCAAAGTTGAAGAACACCATTGATCTACTTGGGTTTGCAAGTTCTTTCTCAATTTTTTTTAAGTCTCTGTCAATCCATTTTTTGTGTAGATTCTATTTGTTGAGGTGGTGTTATCTCACTCTCCCCCAACATTATCTGCATGCTTGAATAGGGAGCATGAGCTATTTTGATGTGGTCGAGCCCTTAACTATTATATGAATATGAGAAGATGTGCTTATCATCACTACTATTGCTTGTGAATACTGAGAATGTGCTTATTTGCACTATGGTTGTGTATGAATGTGAAAATACATGCTTATTAGCATGATTGTTGTATGTGAAAGCTATTGAAATGTTTATTAGCATTGTTATTGCATTTGTATGCTTATTTGTTCAGTTTTGGGACCGTGTGGTGGTGTTGGGTACCGTTATCATTGGTTGATGAGCCGAGTCATTGATTGCAGATACACTTGGAAAGTTATTCCTCTGAGGCGATCAGATCGACTAGCCAGCGCCAAGATCCAGGCTAGAGATGATGACCAGGGTCAGAACCCTCCGCCAGCCCCTGAGAACTAGCAGTAGATGTTTGCTAAAATGTAGGCCAGACTACAGGGGCAAGACGATGACATCCGCTTGTTGAGATAGCAGGTCGCTTTAGGGAATGCTACACCAGTTATGCCACCTGTCATGGTACCCGTTTTACAGCAGCAGCCAGGGGCTGAGAATAAGTGTGAACCTTTATATGAATGGTTGAAAAAGCAACATGCACCTACTTTTAAGGGAGGGCAAGACCCACTACAAGTTGAGCAATGGATGAGTATGACCACCTCCATCCAAGACTTTATGAGAGTGGCATGTGCCACGTATATATTTTGAGAGGATTCCCGCATCTAGTGGGAGGTGGTATCCCAGACTCAGGATGTGACTACACTGAGCTGAGAAGAGTTTAGAGACCTGTTTAATGAAATATTACAACGGTGCAGTCAGAGCTGCAAAAGCATATGAGTTTACCAATTTGGTTCAAGGAACCATGACAGTGACAGAATATGCTCTAAAGTTTGATAGATTGACCAAATTCTCTTCTGACTTGGTGCCAGCTGACGTAACAAGAAAGGAACAGTTTGTTCAAGGGCTAAACTTTATCATAGCCCAGGATGTCAGGATCACCTTCATACCTGGAGTTATGACTTATGATTAGGTAGTGGAGAAGGGCCTTACTGCTGAGGGCACAGAGAAAAAGATTTGACAAGATACAAGGAGTGTGGTACCTCAATTAGTATGATCTGGTAAGGGGGGAGGCCCTAGTGACCAGAAGAGGAAGACCCCAGACACTTTTATAGTTTCAGGCCTAGACATGAGGGCCCGGGGAATTCAGGTTGGCCGCCAAGGTGGCAACGAGATTTGGAGGACTTATCCGGAGTGTGTCAGAAATAGGAGATGCCATATGGGACAATGTCGAGCAAAAGCATGCTTTTATGTTGGGTGATTGGACATTTCAGGAAAGATTTCCCGAGGGCAAAGAAGGAAGAACCAAAAAAGGTGGACAACTTGACTCCAGCTCGATTGTTCACCTTGATGCAATTAGAGGCTGAGGCTAGTCCCTCAGTAGTGATAGGTCATATTTCTAGTGCTGGTTCTTCTTACACTGTGTTGATTGATTTTGGTGCTACGCATTCTTTTGTATCTAGCAGAGTGGTAGATTGTGTAGACCATGTGATTATTATGCTGAGGGTTTGGGACTCTATTACCTGCTGGTGAGTTGGTAGTATCTAGGAGATTAATTAGATCCTTACTAGTAGAGGTGGACAGTAGAGAGTTATCAATGGACTTGATTGAGTTAGCCATGGAGGATTTCGATACGATCTTGGGTATGGATTGGTTAGCCAATTATGGGGCAACCATAGATTGTAAAAGAAAGATGGTGACATTTGAGCTTGAGGGTGAGGACCCATTTATATTTGTGGGTACTATGAATGGACCTCGCATTCCTATGATATCATCATTGAGGGCTAGAGATGTACTGCGAGGTGGTTGCATAGGATTCCTAGCTAGTGTGGTGGATACCACTAGGGTCATATTAGTTGGGCCTGAAGAGACTAGATTGATCTATGAGTTTCTGGGTGTATTCCCAAAGGATTTACCATGGTTGTCGCCACACCAGGATATTGAATTTGTTATCGAGTTGGTAGCAGGGACAGAACCAGTGTCCAGGGCACCGTATAGAATGGCCCCAACAGAATTAAATGTACAGTTACAAGAGCTACATTATTTGAGGTTTACCAGACCTAGCTTTTCACCATGGGGTGCACCGATCTTGTTTGTGAAGAAAAAGATGGGTCACTAAGAATGTGTATTGATTAAAGAGAGTTGAATGAGCTGACTATCAAGAACAAGCATCCACTGCTGAGGATCGATGATTTATTTGACCAGCTACAGGGTAAGACAGTGTTCTCAAAGATTGATCTTCGATCTGGTTATCACCAGCTAAGGATCAAAGATGAGGATATCCTGAAGACAACTTTTCGCACGAGGTACGGGCATTATGAGTTTTTAGTCATGTCATTTGGATTGACTAATGCCCCAACAACTTTTATGGATCTGATGAATAGAGTGTTCAAGGATTATCTGTACAGATTCGTGATTGTCTTCATCAACGACATCATGGTTTATTCTCAGTCATAAGCAGAGCATGAGCATCATCTCCGGTTAGTATTACAGAGGTTGAAGGAGCACAAATTGTATGCCAAGTTCAAGAAGTGTGAGTTCTGGTTACCTCGAATTACCTTTCTTGGTCATATCATCAGCAATGATGGGATTAAGGTGGATCCGGCCAAGATTGAGGCAGTTAGGGATTGGCCAAGGAGTGCTTAAGATATCAGAAGTTTTCTTGGGTTGGCAGGGTACTATCGGTGTTTCGTAGAAGGGTTCTCATGAATTGCTACATTATTGACATAGCTGACACCCAAGAACCTGAAGCTTGTGTGGTCAAACAAATGTGAGAACAGCTTCCAGGAGTTGAAGCAGCGATTGATCACTGCTCCGATACTGAGTCTTCCATCTGATCAGGAGAAGTTTGTGGTATAGTGTGATGCATCAAGACAAGGGTTAGGTTGTGTTCTTATGCAGGCTACGAAGGTGATTTCCTATGCATCACGACAATTAAAGGAGTATGAACAGTGATACCCTACTCATGACTTGGAGTTGACAACAATGGTTTTTACACTTAAGGTCTGGCAACACTATTATATGGAGAGAAGTGCGAGATTTACACCGATCACAAGAGTTTGACGTACTTCTTTACTCAGAAGGATTTGAATATGAGATAGAGACATTGGCTAGAGTTGATAAAGGATTATGACTGTGAAATCCTATATCATCTGGGGAAAGCCAACGTAGTAGCAGATGCCCTAAGTCGGAGGGGTCTAGGACAGGTGTATAGCCTAAAGAAGATATCCAAAGAATTGGCAGAGGATATAGCCAGAGCCAGGATAGAGTTCGTTGTGGGTAGATTGGCCAACATTACCCTTCAATCTACACTCGTTGAGATAGTAAGAGAAGCACAGAGGAATGATCCTCTGTTAGAAAAGCACGGGGGGACATCCTAGTTGGAGTGGCTAAGGATTATACTATTTCAGAGATGGGTGTGCTGAGATACAAGGATCGAATTTGCATTCCGGTGGATGCTGGTATCAGACGGGAGACACTGGATGAATCTCATACTACATCGTATTCACTACCACGAAGATGTATCGGGATCTAAAATCTTTATATTGGTGGTCGGGGATGAAGAAAGATATGACTGAGTACATGGATAAGTGCCTGGCGTGTCAGCAAGTGAAAATTGAACACCAAAGGGTGATAGGGCTATTACAGCCTTTGGGTATCCCTGAGTGAAAATGGGAGGACATCACTATGGACTTTGTAGTTGGGTTACCCAGGACAGTGAGTCAGCATGACTCAGTATGAGTGATTGTGGACAGATATACCAAATCAGCTCACTTCCTGCCAGTGAGGACAAATTTTATAGTAGCTCAGTACGCTGAGTTGTATTTAAGGGAGATTGTATGTCTTCATGGGGCTTCAAAGTCTATTGTATCGGATCGGGACCCCACCTTTACTTCTAAGTTTTGGGGAAGCCTTCAGGAGGCTATGGGAACTTAGTTGAAGCTTAGTACAACATATCATCCTTAGACAGATGGACAATCTGATAAGACAATTCAGATACTGTAGGACATGCTCAAGGCATGTGTACTGGACTATGAAGGGTCCTAGAGTAAGTATTTACCTTTGATTAAATTTTCCTATAATAATAGTTATCAGTCAGTGATTGGAGTAGCTCCATATGAGATGTTGTATGGTAGGAAATGTAGATCACCCGTTCATTAGGATGAAACGGGTGAAAGGAAATAGTTGGGTCCTAAAGTAGTTCAGAAGACCAATGAGGCTATTGAGAAGATCACAGCGCGGATGCTCGCCTCACAAAACAGACAGAGGAGCTACGTTGATCCTAAGCATAGGGATATAGAGTTCCAAGTTGGGGACTATGTTTTTCTTCGAGTTTCGCCTTTGAAAGGAGTAAGGCGATTTGGGAAGAAGGGCAAGTTGAGCCCTAGGTTTGTGGCACCTTTTGAGATCCTGGAGAGGATTGGACAGGTAGCCTATAGGTTGACCTTACCCCCATCACTGTCAGGAGTTCATAATGTGTTTCACATTTCCATGCTTTAGAAGTATGTGTCAGATACAACTCATGTGTTGAGTTATGAGGATCTGGTGCTACTGACAAACCTATCCTATAAGGAGCGGCTAGTATAGATCCTGGATCGAAAAGACAAAGTCTTGAGAAACAAGACTATTCCACTGGTTAAAGTACTATGGAGGAACAACAAGGTCAAGGAAGTGACCTGGGAGTTAGAGTCAAACATGCAGAATCGGTATCCTGAGCTATTCAAGTAAATTTTGAGGATGAAATTTATCTTCAGAGGGGATAGTTATAATGCCCCAAAATTTCTAATAAGGCTTGGTGCCTTGATTAGTGTGCCGGGAGGGCATAATTGGATCTATATGTGATGTTATGTTATTTTATTGAATATTTATTTGATTATGTGAATTACATTAGCTATGTTATAATATGATTGATTATTCATGTTTAAGTGTACTAAATATGCTTAACGGTCCGCTTTTGTTAAAAATGGGCATATTCGTAATTTTGACTCGTTGAGAGTATAATTGCAATTATGTGTTATATATTTGAGAACACATTATTATGTGGATATATTTGAGATATTCGGCAAGAGTTTTCCCTTTTGAGCAAAGTAGCAGAAAAGTCACAACGGGGATAAATACCCAGCTCAAGGTGAGCCTAGGGGTATTTTAGTAATTGGGTTGATTACCAAGAATTATTGGGGTATGAGTTATATTGGGGAAAATATTGGTATTTTGAGAATTAGTGGAATTAATTGGGAATTGTAAGTGAAATTTGAGGTTTAGTGGGAAATTGGTGTCCAATGACCTTTTTGCCCTTGAGGAGCTTTCATGGAAGCATTGTAAGGCAAGGGTATAATAGTAATTTATCTAGGAGATTAGACTTAAGACAGAAGGGTCAAGAAATTTTCTTCTCCCACGTTTCTCTCTCTCTCTCTCTCTCTCTCTCTCACACACACACACACACACTTTACTTGGTTCCAAGGAGGAGCTCTTGAAGTTTTGAACCTAGGGGTGATCCTAGTAGGAGTTAGAGATTGTGGATTAAAATTTGAGGCTGCTAGGAGTACTAGCAGCTCAGGGGATTCGAAATTTCGCAAGGAATTCAGAGGTAAGAAGCTTTTATCATAGCTTTTTTGTCGTGTTCTTGAGGAGTTAAGGTTTTGGTTCTTGAGTTGATAATTGTTGGGTTTAGAGTGTTTTTGGGTCTATCGATGTTGTAGGGCTGGTTTATGATTGTTAAGGGGAGAAAATATGGCTGAATGGGGTGTTTGGAATGACTTGCGATTTCTGAAAATCGCTGAAATCTGGATTTTCGCAGTAGCTCCACAACGCTTGGTAGGAGTGTCATGGCCCGTTTGAAGCTGGGTTACCCTCTTACCGCCTTGGCGGCACAACCCTTAGTGGGCAGCGCCGTGATGCAAAATGGGGAAAATTTATGGGGTAAGTTCTCAGCCAATAGGACGCCGCGACTTAAAATGCATATATTTTATAGGGAGGCCTGCGCCGCGACGTCAAATGGAATTTCAGAATGTGTTAAGTTTGGGTCTTGGGAAACTGAGTCAAAGGGCTCAGGAACGATTCTACTACCCAGTTTAGTGGAATTTGAGGTCTCGAGGGCTAGGCCTGGTCTTAAATCCCTCTGTCAATTCAATTCTTGATGAGTGTTCCTTAATGTGTTGTAACTAGGGATTTTCACTAGGCTTGAGAGGAAAGGAACGTGCTCGGGGTTGCCTTGCTTTGTCGCTTAAGACTTGAGGTAAGAAAATTGCAATTGTGTTGAGATTAGGGCTTGAGCCTCGATTACTGAATGTGGTTATAACCATGCTTGTAATGTTTGTTTAAACATGAATGAATTTATTATTCATAGTTTTGTTATGTTTGAAATGCATACCTGTGTTGTGTCTAATTGGAAAACTTGGCTTATAAGTCGTGGCAAGCATTAGCATGTGGAATGCAGGTCGTTATGGCTGGGCCAATCTTGGAGTGTGATATGAGCTTGTACAACTCTATAGCTACTTGAAATAAATGAGTGTTGTATGCGCTCGCGTGGCTCTACGGTCGATAGATGGATTGAATGCCTGCTAGAGTGTTGGTTATAACTACTAAGCATGCTATTAATGATTTATAACATGTTGATTATCTGATGCTATTGATGATTTATAACCTGTTGATTATTTGTTCTGTTGTGTTTGAGTTTTCTTGCTTAGCCTTGGATCATGGGTGCTACATGGTGCAGGTAAGGGCAAAGAAAACCTAGACCAACCATGAGTTGGAGAGCTTCGGGGCGATGTGTACATATGCGGCCTGCTCGATCACCACAATCGAGACTTCTTTTGAGGATCTAGGTTTCAGTTCATTTTGTCGCTTAGGACGACTATTTTGTATTATGTTTATACTATACATGTTTATAAACTCTTTTCTGGGATCCCATGTATATACTGAACTCTTTTAATGAAAAGTAATATTCTTTTGGCCAAAAATTTTAATACCAAACCCTTTTAATTAACTTTAATTACACGTGTAAGTCCAAATGACTCGCTTAGCAAGTTAAGCATTATTTTTAACATACAGTGTAACGGTCTTGGATTAGTAGGGCATTACACTTCATGTGAATCAAGGCTTTAATTTTTTATGGATTAGCTTCTATACCTCTTGAATGGACGATGAAACCAAGAAACTTGCCCAAGTCTACCCCAAACGAGCACTTTAAGCGACTTAGCTTCATATTGTAATGCTTCAAAATGGTAAAGCATTATGCTAGATCTTCAACATGCCCCCCAGCCTTTTATTAGTTTACCAACATATCATCATTATAAACCTCAATGTTATTACCAATCAGGTTTTCAAACATCATATTTACCAGCCACTGGTACGTCGCACCAGCATTTTTGAGTCCAAATGGCATTACTTTGTAATAGTATAAGCCTATGTCGGTTCTGAAGCTGGTATGCTCCTCTTCGAGAGGGTACATGCTAATTTGATTATACCCTGAGTAGGCATCCATAAACGTAAGAACCTCATGCCCTGTAGTAGGATCGACTAGCTGGTCAATTCTTAGTAAAGGGAAGCAGTCCTTAGGGCATGCTTTATTCAGATCTGTGAAACCAATGCAGGTCCTCCATTTTCCATTGGGCTTTGGCACTAAAACATGGTTTGAAACCCACTCAGGGTAAAAGGCTTCTCTTGTGAACCAGTTCTCCTTTAGCCTTTCAACTTCTTCTTTTAAGGCCTTTGACCTTTCTTTGTCAGCAGCCTCTTTTTTTGTTGTGCATGCTTAAAACTTTCCTTGTCAATGTTCAAGGCATGACTGATCACAGTAGTGTTGATGCCCATCATGTCCTTGTGTGACTAGGCGAACATGTCTTGATTCTTTCTCAAAAAACTTATAAGTTTAGATTTGACTTCCACTGCTAATTTTTTTCCAATTTTTACCACTCTGGTTTGTTCGCTCTGGTCTAGTTAAACTTCCTCTAAGTCTTCAATTGGTCCCACTCTAGTATAATAATCCCCAAAGTGGGGATCAATGCCCCCTTCCTCACTTTGGGCAACACCCTATTTGGAGTTGCTTTGCTCGTTCTAGGGAGCTGTGCTCATCTCCATCACTGTTGTTGGCTTACTTTCTGCTAGTCCAGCAAAAATTAAACTGGTCATTGCCAAGCCTTTTTTAGCAATTGTGATGGAAGAATTGTAACATTCCCAAGCTTCCCTCTAATTTTCCTTAACACATCCAATTCCATAATTAATTGGAAATTTCATCGTGAGGTGGAATATGGATGTGATAGCTCTCAAGTCGATAAGTATCAACCTTCTAAGCAAGGCATTGAAAGTTGATGGAAGGTCGACTACAATGAATGTGGCCATAACTATACTTTTTGTTGCTGCAATTCCCACAGTTACTGCTAGTCTAATTGTCCCCGTTGGAGTCATTCCCTATCTAGTAAAACCATAGATAGTTTTTGTACAGGGCTCCAGATCTCAAGCAGATAACTTCATCCTTTCAAGAGTTGTATTGAAAAGGATATTAATTGAAGAACCATAATCTACCATGGTTCGCGCTATGATCATGTTGGAAATTTGGGCCTTTATCACCAATGGATCGTTGTGCGGAAAATTGACATGTGTGGCGTCATCCTCAGTGAATGTAATGGGCTACCATTCATATCGGGGTGTTTTGGGAGTACACTCTTCGAGCGCCAACACTTTTTCTGCTAGTTCATGGCGTAATGTTCGGGTATAACTCTCTAGGGCATTCCTACTCTCACCAACCAGGTGTGGTCCTCCACAAATCATGTCTAATCGACCATCAACTAATGTTGGCTGTAAAGGTTGGGCTGGTGCATCTGCATTTCCTACAACAACCTGGTTTTGTTCAGCAGGAAAATGAATGTATCTTCTCATGGCCTGATGATTCTAGCGGATGAGAAATTCAATTTTGTCCTTAAGCTGATTACACTCGTTTGTGTAATGTCCATAATTGTTATGGAAGCGACAAAATTTGTTGGTGTCTCTCTTGCTTATATCATTCCTAATAGGATTTGGCTTCCTATAGGGTACTTTAGCTTGTGCAGCTTGAAAGATTTTCGCTCGTGACCCTAAGAGCGTAGAATAGGCAGTAAAACGAGAGGTGTATTCTCATGGCTTATCATTGGACTTCGCCCGTTTGTTATCATTATTGTTTCCACCGTTGTAATTATTACTTTGTTTGCCACCGTTCTTGTTTTTCTTGCTACCATTAGCATTGGTTGTCTGGTTATGGTTAGCTACCCCAGTGTTTTTGGCTGGTGCATTACTGGTTCTAGCTTGGTTGCCATGATCATCCTTCCGTATAGCTTCTTCCAGATTTATAAACTCATCTGCTTGTTTTAGGAACTCCCTTGTTGAGTAGACTGTTTTTCTTCTAAGATCAGTCCACTAAGGACCTTTAACTTAGATCCCAACTATGATGGCCATCAGCTTTCCATCATCGCTGACTGTTTTGGACCTAGCGGCCTCTTGCATAAAGCAATGCACATAATCTTTGTGGGGCTCATTAGGTCCTTGTTTAATGTCAACAAGGTCGTTAAGCTCGGCTAGTAGGATACGAGCAACAAAGAATTGTGAGTAGAAGAGTCTCACAAATGTATCCCAGGAAGTGATGGTTCCATGCTCTAGCTTAAAGAAAAATTGTTGAACAAAGTCAACTAGGGTAACAAAAAAAATCCTGCAACAGACATCATCTCTCACTCCTTGAAGACCCGTCTATATTCAAAGTTATTCACATGTGACATGGAATCTTTTTTTCAAGTGTACATCTTCCAAGTTGGCATCTTGAACTTGGGAAGGATGGTAAGTGCGTTGATTCGATTAGAGAAAGGAGATCATTTCCTTCTCTCTAAGTCGATATCAGTTAATTTTGAGGCAGTCAACTCTCAAACCATCTGAGTGAGGGCATCAAGTTGTGCTTGAATAGTTGGAGCAACTACTAGCACAATTGTTGGTGTAGAAACTAGAAGTGTTGCAGCTACTCCTTGCGGGCTAGTGGGATTACTGGTGTAACGGGTCCCATAGCATTAGGCTCATTGCCTTCCCGAAGTTGGTCAAGGACATCTCGCAAGTTGTGTCCTTTGTTTCCAAGTCTGTTAAAGACACTACGTCCTTTAGGACGCCCCCAACATTCTGGTTGTCCGGTCGAGGAGCACCAGGAAGTTGTCTTACTGGACAATCTGGTGACTCTTGTTGCCTTGGTGGGACAAACGATCCTTCAGGCTGCACATTTTCCCTAGCAGGGACATTTTGAGGCCCAGACAACCTTGGCAGAACAAATTTTTCTCTAAGATGTCCATCATTATGACGATCATCATAATATTGATTGTTGTGGGATTGGTAGTACCAACTATCCCCTTCATCTTCTTCATAACCATCTCAGTAAGATGTTTGATAGTTGCTACTAGCTTCTTGATCATCCATTCATCTACTTCTTCTTGAAGGATGACCATGATTGCATCCAACATGACGAGGTTGCTAGCCTCAATTTTGACTAGCTGGTCGTTCATTCCTTGGTTGTTAGAACTGCTGACTAGGCCCTACATTTTGTGGATTAGAAGGTTGTCCTCCCCTTAAGGTTGCATGCCTTGGTAACCTATCAGCAGACCTTCCTTCTCACGACACTTGTCTACCACAACCTTGACCTTGGTCACGATTAGGTAGCACTTGCTCATCTTGATGTAGTTGATGATGTACTCCTAGTTGAGCCCCCCCCCCCCCCCCCCCCCCCCGTTCGAGTGATGACTTCGAGTTTTCCCAGGGGGAATTGGTCTCGTGACCTTAACAGTTGAGCAGGCCCTAGGGCTCGACCAATTGGCCTTTGAACTTCTGGATTTGCTTGGCCAATATTCTCAGGCTGAGGATTTACTGGTTGAGGTCTTGCAACATGAGTCTGTAGTAAGACAACTTCTAGCAGCCTTGCTGCTTCGACATTACGACAGTCAGCTTCTTCTTGATGAGCTTCAAGGGCTCGCCATCATTGATTTATCCAAGATTGAAAGTCTTGCCTTTGCTTATTCAGAGCTTTAGCTACAACTTCTTGAGCTGCTACCTGATTTTCATGCATGGTGACAAACTGCTCCTGCATTTGTCCCATGACTTCCTTCAGTTGTTCAATATCGGGGTTAAGATCTTCCCCTAACTCCACGTAGGGTTCATCACACCCGTATGTTGCTCGTGGAAGCAACTCTCAAAGTGGAGGAACTTGCTAACCAGGGTGCAAGGTGGAATCTGACTGCTCGAATGGCGATCATGGTGTCCAATGGTAGGGTTCCCCCTTTTGTGGTTCTTTATTTTCGCTTCTAGTAGTGATAGCCAATGCTTCAGATGGATTTGATAGTGGATGATCTTGAGTTCAGCTCTCAATGCAAGCACCAAAATGTTGACCAGCATTTTGGTCAACGACACTGAGTCAATATAAACGACAGAAAAGAATTTAATGAACCGAAATCAAATAAACGACACGAAGAATTTATAGTTGTTCGGCCCCAAAAGTTGGTAATGACCTACGTCCACTTGCACTTATATTAATCAAGAAGGTCTCAGGTCCAAGATCAAGAAAAACTAGGTTCAACTGAGTTTCTTAAGCCTAAGAGAGAATACAATTCGACATGGATTTTGAATGTAAAGTGCGCATTCAACCTGTTTTCTTTTTTTAATGAGTGTGAGAGATCCCTATTTATAGAGTTTCTTAATAGGCTATAGGCCTACAAAATAATTTAGGCCCTACAAGTTTAGTGTGAGATTTCATAACTGATTACAAATTAACACTGGAAAATAAATTCAAATATCAGTTACATAAATTTCTTGGAATATTTCGTAATATCTTGCAAAATCTGGATCTTCAGGCTTTAATAAGTTATCCTTCAAGCAAGTCCATCCTCGAGTAGCTTCATGAGATGTTACCAAGTAAGACAAAGCAGACTTCAGCTCTTCGCACTAATGATGTCAACTCGAGCAATTATCTTATCTTGTCCAGCTCTCAGAATTTAATATCGTTTACTACCATGTGTCCTCTTCAAATGCTATGTCACCATGTCCAAATTTGGGTTAAACAACATAAATTGTTGTTTTCCGTTAGATTTAACTTTTTTTTAATTGTTTTCTAACACCGTTAGTTTTAAAGTCATTTAAATAAGATAAATAAATTAAAAAATAAATAAAAAGTAATAAAGTAATCTAAATTAAGTAAATAGATTAAAAAAAAAGTAATAAATGAGCTATAATAATTTATCATCATATATTTTAAAATTTCATATTAAAGTATTTAAGTTACTCTATCAATTATGTTTTCAAAACTATATCCGAAAAATATTTATATGCTTAAATTTATTCTTTACTTTCTTTTATTAATTATTTATTTTGTTATTTAACATATTTTGTTTATCCAAACTTATATGTAATAGTGAAATAAGACATAATTATACATATTTTCTTATTTTGCCGTTTAGTTTTTTTAACTAGAAATTACTGTTGACCCTGATTTTGGTCAACTGACACGGAATCAATTATGCTTGATGTGGACAAATACGTTGAAACGAATGTGATGACAAAAAACAATAAAGAAGACAAGAGTTTATAGTGGTTCGGCCCCAGAATCTGGTAATGACTTACGTCCACTTGAACTTTTATTGATATAGTATTCAAAGGAGTGATCAAAGAACTAGGGTTCAATGAGTTTCACCAACCTCTGAAGAACAAAACAATCTCTCAAATATGATAACTCCAATCTCAGATAATTCGAAAGCCAAAAGTCCCTTCCTTGAGCTATCTTTCTCTATTTATAGGCTCTAAGGGGGATTACATTAATTTGTCACAGATATTCTTTCCTAAGTAATCGGATACTCAGAAAATCATGGGAGTCAATCTCGGGATTGACTAAGATCTTTATAAAATTATCGTGAGGCACACGAACCTGCGACCATACTGGTCGCAGGTAAACTTCAACTGCTTTTTGCTTGTAATGTTTATACTGGTCGATACCCTAGCAGAATTCCGCCAGGTGTCAGCCACGTGTCCAGAAATCACTTGCCACGTCATCCGTGCATGTTTTTTGGATAACATTTGCCCCCCAAGTTTATTTATTACGAGCAATAAATAAACTTTTGAGGAAACGACCCTTCGGTTACCCCACCATACCTGTCAGAACACTTCGTGCAATCTTGGAAAACGCAACCTACCCTTGTCTAATCACGGCTTTTCGCTTCCCAAGTGACCTTTCGATGGCTATCACCCTTCCCCATGCTTTGAAAAAGGGGAAGCTGATGATTACTTTCTTTTAATGCTTACAGACAAAAATATATATATAGCCTCTTCAAAGTCTCCTTTTTCTTTTTACGCAAGCCATCACTCTTTCAAGAAACCCTGACACCAGAGCCCCTGTCTTCCTCTGGAGACCGTCCTTCGGCATTTCAAGATTCAGTCCATGAGCTCTTTTACGCCCGAAAAATTTCTCAAATCTCCACGATCTTCATCCTGGTAAGTTTCTGGACTCTTATGCTTTATATTTTTTTCGTGCATGCTTCTGTAGACCGACTGTTGAGTTCATTCGCTTCTGGGTTGAGATGCATGTCAGTAGGGGGTTTTATAGGTGATACTGTATTGAATTATATTTCTCTGTTACTAAGGAGTTACGAGATAGTTTGATAGTTAAAATCACGACTCTAGGACGTAAAACCGAAGTAAAAATTCGATTTTTATGCTAGCCGAAAAACCAAGTTTTTCCCGCCCTAAAAGGAGTTGAAAAATATTTTTCAAAAAACTTTTTGCTTTCACTTTTGATCTGTTTCTCAAACTGTTCGTGCGAAAAATTTTAGTTTTTTGTTAGCATGCTGTTATATAAAAGCTTAACTTTTATACTCGACCACCGTTATTCTAAAAAACTTTCAAAATTCTTCATCCTCACCTCCCCATTCTTCTGTTTGCAGACTTTAATGCTAGATTTGTGGGGAGGTGAGCGGCCCATCGATGACGATCTTCTTGCTTAGTTGCTCGAAGGCGAAGAACAACCGATCGACCGAGTTCACGAGATTCCATTTTCCAGAGTTTCCTCTAGACCTCATCCATCGCCACCTCAAATGGCCCGCTCTAAGTCTCTAGGCAAGAAAAGACCTGACTCTAAAAACAGTCCAAATTCTCCTGCCCAGCCTGATTCACAGGCTAGGGTTCCCTCGACCAGTGGTCGAGAAAATGCCACCCCAGACCCTCGTATCCAAGTCAGGGCCCGCCCTCGGCATCAAAAACCTTCCTGATGTCGAGTAGTATCTCTCCCCTACCAACCAAGTGACTCCTCGGATGCTTGCCAATTATCGCAGTAAGTATTATCTTACACGAGTCAATCTCACAATCCCAGCTGCTGACCAAAGAGCTAACCTTCCCGGTGGTGCCTATAGCGCTTGGTCCAGATATCACATAGAGGCGGGGGCTATCCTCCCTCTACATCCTTTCTATCAGGGGGTGGCGAACTATTTTGGTGTCGCCCCCTTTCAAATTACTCCAAATGGATATAGAATGTTGGCCGCACTCTATATCCTCTATAAACTTAAAAAATAGCCGGAACCCACCCCTCATGAGGTCAATTTTCTCTTCGACCTTAAGTCCAACCCTCAACAATACGGGACGGGCTTCTTCCATCTCTGTCACCAGGAAACTAGCCGAACATTCCTGAGTGACACTACCCACATTTCCAACATGGGGCAGTACAATAGAGAGTACTTCCTCACGCCAGACATGACTACGAACAACCTGGCCTTCGCTCGAGGAGGTAAAAGCTATTTTCACTGGTCGCTACTTTTCTTTAATAAACTCTCTTGCACTTCTCTTAAGTATACTGTGCCTTTCAGGACCATGGTTACGCTCGAACCCAACACCAGACATGGTGTTGAGGTCCAACACACTGGCCAGGATGGCAGACGTAGAAAAAAGCGTCAAGTCCCTGGTCACTAATGAAAATCTGAGGCTATTTGGCCTCCTGGCTCCTCGACATGAAACAAGAGGACCTGTGGTAGCAGATGCCACGGCCGAGGGGGATCCCGAGCAGCAACCCCTGGCGTCTCCTCCCCGAAGGAGGCCAACGGGGGTTACAATCAGGGAACCCACTGGCGTCCCTTCAGCAGAGAGGCCTTCTGCGCCCCAAGGCAAGGGGAATAAAAGGGCAACAGAGTCTGTCATAGACCTGGATGAATCCTCAGATGAAAACGGTATTGTTATCTTGCTTTTAAATAGCTTGCCAATTCCCTATCACTTGTTTGACGGGGACGGCAATTTTACGTATACTCCAAATCTAGGGCCAGACTTCTTCGTGCCAGATAGTGAGTGTATGACTAATAGAGTCAGTAGTATAGCGACCAGTAGTTGTAGCTCGAGTATTAAACTTTGTGACCTCTTTTCTGTTTTACCATAAATTTTCATCCGCCTTTGTCTTACTATCTGCATATTTTTCTTTATACGCAGAGATGGTTACTCCCAACGTTTTTGATCTGTACCAAGCTCAGGAGGAGGAAGAAGTTCCCCTGGTTCGACGAAAAACATCCAGGAGGCATAATGGCGAATCAAGCCAAGGACCCCCGACCAAGAAGGGTCGAACAGAAGATCCTTCCAAGGACGTGCCTACTGGACAAGCTTCTGCCCAGCCTTCTGCTCCTGCTGAGAAGGAGGCTGCCCCTGCTGCCAACCCTCTGCCTGCGGCCCGAAGGGAGCATACCCCACAAGTAGAGCTTCCTGGGACCAAGCTCTCGAACTGCTCCCTGCGATCAGCTACAGATCGCCTTGCCCATATCTTGAAGCACGACCGTTGCAGGGAGGCAATGGCTGAAGCTGAGAGCATGGGGGTTAACCAGATCCTCAACAGGGCTCTTAATGAAGTGGCCAGTGTAAGTATTTTTCCTCTTGATTTTTACTTTTCCTTTTTGTAGTATAACCTAACTTTTATTTCCTTGACTTCAGGCCATGCTGACAATAACTGCCGCTCGCACCCGTGCCATGACTACCATCGAATAGGCTTGGGCAAAGGCCGTCGAGGAGTTCCAGGTGAGAACTGAGGAGCTTCAGGCTGCAGAAGCCAGCCATGCTGGGGAGTTAGAGGTGGTCACCCAACAGAAGGATGCTGCGGTGGCAAAGCTGGCGGAGGCTGAAGCTTCTCAGGCAGCTTTGAAGAAGCAGAGGGACAATTACCAGAATTCCAGCCGAATCCAATATCATGAAGTCAAGAGACTTAAGGAGGAGCTCCTTGCTAAGGACAAGACCATAGCTGTTTTTGAGAGCCAGGTGGAACAGCTAAAGCTTACCAATGCTAAAGATCTGGAGAGGTACAAGAATGCGACACTTCGGTGTTTCTACGACTTTTGGAAACACAACCGGGGTGCCAACTTTAACTACCTTCCAGAGGATGCCAGGAACGCTGAGTTGGCCCGCTGCACTGCTCGATTGGCTGCAGAAGAAGAAAGAGCAAGGGTCCCTGCTTCTCCAAGCATCCAGCTGGCCGCTAACGCAGAGGAAGGAGGAGTCGTTGAGAATGCGGCCAATCAGACTGCTAAGCAAGGCCCTCCTGCTCCTTAAACTTATTCTCTTTTTATTTTTCTTCAATTACACGACTCACGGGTCGTGATGTAAAGACAAAATTTTTACTTTTAATTTTGCTGCATGGGCAGCAAACTTTTCCTTTTACTTTAAATAATTACATCCAAGCAGTGATGCTTGCAGTGTAAAAGAATGCCTTATGATATTATAATATTTCTTTTTATTATAACATATGTTCGCATGACCGAACTTAGCATAGTACTTTGGCTTGATTTAACAAAATATAAATTTTGAAAAATACTCTAAGTACCGTAGCATGCTTTCACTCATTTTGTTCATGTGTTTACATACCTTTTGGTATGCTTTGCTATCGGTGTACCTTATATGCCTCCCAAGTGATCGAGGAGCTTTAGGTCCTTGGTCACATGCCTTGACCATGACCTGTGCGAACATTACTGCTCGATAGTAAACATAACACTTATAATACAGCAAAACAACACACGTAATGAACAAATACTTGTAAAAATAAATTTACAAAGGTTGGCAAGAATGACTGGCTGCGCACAGTCCCTTATAATCTCGTATTAAAATGGACTAAACATGTCTTTACGAGTGATCTTAAAAAGATCTTACACTTATAAGAGATTAGCCATACAACGTGGCTAACCCTTTTTCAAAACTTGTAAAAAGTAAAAATTAATACAAGCCAGTTCTTTAAAAAGGACTGTTTATTGGTAGTACTTGCGCAGGTGTTCACCGTTCCAATAGCGTGGAACGAGATCTCCATTTAAGTGTGCAAGTTTGTAGGTGCCCGGATAAAGGACTTCTTCAATCTGGTATGGTCCTTCCCAGTTCGGTCCGAGTACTCCAGCAGTGGGGTTGCGGGTATTTAAGAAAACTAGTCGTAGCACTAGGTCACCGACGTTGAATTTCCTTTCCTTCACCTTTGAGTTAAAATATCGGGCAACCTTTTGCTGGTACGCAGCAACTCGGAGTTGGGCTCTTTCTCATATCTCCTCAATTGAGTCTAGGGACTCCATCATCAGTTGGCTATTCTGACTTTGGTCGTATGTAATGCGTCGGTGTGAGGGGGGATCTAACTCGATAGGTAACATGGCTTCATACCCGTATGCTAAGGAAAATGGGGTATGACCTGTCACTGTTCGATGAGAAGCTATATATGACCAGAGTACTTCAGGCAACTATTCTGGCCATGCTCCTTTAGCGTCTTCAAGTCTTTTCTTCAGGGTGTCCTTGAGAATTTTATTCACTGCTTCGACCTGCCCATTTGCTTGTGGATGAGTGACTGAAGAAAAGCTTTTAATGATTACATGTCTTTCGCAGAAGTCTGTGAATAAGTCGCTATCAAACTGGGTGCCGTTGTCTGAGACAATTTTTCAAGGTAAACCATATCGACAAACAATGTTCTTGATGACAAAGTGAAGAACTTTCTTGGTCATTATGGTAGCGAGTGGCTCAGCTTCGGCCAATTTGGTGAAGTAGTCGACTGCTACAACTGCGTACTTCACTCCGCCTTTTCCCGTTGGTAGGGATCCAATCAAGTCTATACCCCATACTGCGAAAGGCCAAGGACTCTGCATTTGTTTTAACTCGTTGGGAGTTGCGCGCGGGATCTTGGAAAATCCCTGACACTTGTCGCATTTTCGCACAAACTCCACTGAGTCTTCGTTCATAATCGGCCAGAAATAGCCCTGTAATGACCCACTACTCTAGACTTTTGGACCATTAACAAAACTATACATACACATCCTTAATAAAACTTACATTTGCGAAAATACCATAAATTTATTAGAAACTTGTAGAAATAAAAATTACTCTCATAAAATATCAAGTAGGATATGGGATCCCATTATCTTTAAAACAAAACATAATTTAAAGTGAAAAGGAGTTACATAGAAAGTGCGGAAAAATACATGTAAAACCATAAAAAAAAAAATACAAGACTACATCCTCGAAAATCGAACACTCGACTCCTTGACTCCATTCACCATCGATACACATTCTCTCAAGCATCCATGAATCTTACCGCCACTATAGCTATTTTCCTTCACATATAAACAAAAAGGAATGAGCCTAATGCCCAGCAAGGAAAAATCTAACACATAGTTCATATACATAATTTCATAAGAAACATAAAAAAAAACTTAACATAACACTTTATCATACACATACTATAATGGCCATTATTACTTGGGGTCCCATAGACTAAACAAGTCATATGCCCATGAGATTAGTGGGGTCCTACTAGCTAAGTAGGTCATATGCCCATAATCTATTTGGGGTCTTGTTAGTCATATGGGTCATATGCCAAAGCCTACAAACATACATATTCATAACATATTTTATAACATATTTCATAACATAAAACATAAGATAACATAAGAATAAAACATATAGATTCTATCCTATTTTCCTTACCAAAGTTACCGGGATGTGAGGACAGAGTTGGGACTTTTGGAACACTCCTAAAACCATATATAACAGGGTGAGTAGATTTGAAGAAAAAGAAATGAAAGGAATGGAAGGACTAAACCTTGAGAAAAATACTTGCCAAAACCTTTTTACTCAAGAACTTAGATTTCCTAACCAAAATAAAGATTAAGGTTAGAGGCTGAGTAGAAGACTATGAGAACTTGAAAGAAAAGTACAGAATTGAACTAGAGTTTTAGGTTACCTTGAAGACTTGTAAGACCAATCTACACCTCAAACCGAAATACTATAAAACCTTACTTCCCCAAGTGTTTGATAAGCTTATGGTGATCAAGCTTATGATTCCCCAACCCAGGTGTTTACACTCTCACACTCACTTAGCACTTGCAGCCTCTGAACTTAGAGTAAAAGGTGAATAATGGCTGGGTACTAGGTCCTATTTATAGAGTTTAGGAATGAAAGGATCTTAATTTTGCTTGAATAAAAATAATAGCTTTTTAGGTGAAAATAATTTGAATAATCGTTCAGCAGAGGCTGAAGACTCGTTCAAAAAGGTGCTGGACTTATCAAGAGGTTGAATGGCTGAATGGAAAACAAATTCAAAATGTTTCAAAATATGCTGAAGGAGGCGATATATCGCCCCCTGTAGGCGATATATCGCCTGGGCCAGTATGCCTGAGGTTGTCGTGCATCGTCTCGTGTTTTCCGTATCTACGTGCTGCGATATATCGCCCCCTATAGCTGCGATATATCGCCCCCTATAGCTGCGATATATCGGCACACGCTGATTAATTAAACACGAAATTACACATTTTTAGCTAAGTTTGAATGGAGTAAACAGCCTTGACTAAGCCCTCAACGTATTCAAAGCTGCTGACTGACCTTATAGCATTCAAACTTTTACCCTTATTAAATTTAATCCTCAAAATACTTAATCCTTAATCATCCATACATAACATGTGCTTAAAATCCTATTGGTCCTTATCTAAACCTTATAGTATAATAAATATTATCCTTAATATCAGTCATATAATCAAACCTTAGGTTAACATTAATATTCTTAAACTATAGGTTAAACTTAGAAAATCTACAAGTACTACTATGAGTGTCCAAATAATTCCCAGTCTGAACCAAAAATCCACAGTTACAAAGATAATGCTATAAATACTATAATACTACTATCTAACTAGCTAAGTAAAGTTCTTGGACTCTACAAGCCCTGCCTCAGAATCTTTTTTGCCAAACTTTGCCCCCCAGCATGATCCCCGCAGAAGCCTTCATGTACTTCTCTCATCAGCTCCTTAGCTTTCATTGGTGTAATACATCTGAGCAGTGGCATGGAATATCCCCTTCGGTATAGAACACCATCGACCAGTATATACCTAGCAGCCTGCCTTTGAAGAGTTCTGGCTTTGTTCCTATCTGCCGGTAGTACACCATTTGTAAGATATTCCAAGTAGGGCGCCATCCATGTGTCTCCCATCTGGATTTCCATATTGGTTTCATTTGCTCGTATGCTTGGCTCGCTCAATCTTTCTACTGGCACAATATTCAAAGTGTCAACATCTTTCGCGCTTGCGAGTTTGGCTAAGGCATCTGCGTTTGAATTCTGATCCCGAGGTATTTGCTGGAGGGTATACTTCTTGAACTGGGCCAACAGATCTTTAGTTTTGTTCAAGTAGGCCACCATTTTGAGGCCTCGTGCTTGATATTCCCCTAGAACCTGATTCACTACCAGCTGTGAATCACTGTAAATATCCAGCACCTTTATACCCATGTCTTTTGCCATTCTTAATCCAGCGAGGAGTGCTTCGTATTCAGCTTCATTATTCGACGCTGCGAAGTCAAACCTAATGGCGCAGTGAAATCGATGCCCTTCTGGCATTATCAAAATCACTCCCGCTCCCGCGTGAGATTCGTTGGACGATCCATCCGTGAATAACTTCCACGAAGGAGCTTCATTTTGGGGCTCAGGCGCACTAGGCTTTTCGCACTGCTCGTTGTTTGGGAGCTCGGTGAACTCTGCAATAAGATCATCCAAGACTTGTCCTTTTACTGCTGCTCGTGGTGAATATGTAATATCGAACTTCCCTAGTTCGACTGCCCATTTTAATAAATGCCCAGCCGCCTCTGGTTTTTGGAGGACTTGCCAAAGGGGCTGGTCAGTTAAGACCGTAATGGGATGGGCTTGGAAGTAAGGAAGTAGCTTCCTTGAGGCCAAGATTAAACAATAAGCTAACCTCTCGATGGGAGGATACCTCAATTCTGCTCCGATTAGCCTCTTGCTTACATAGTAAACCACCTTTTGTACGCCTTCTTCCTCTCGTACTAGTACCGCACTAGCAGCAACTTCGGTGATCGCCAGGTAAATGAACAAAGTTTCTCCTTCGATAGGCTTTGATAAAATAGGAGGCTGTGCCATATGGGCTTTTAAGGCCTGAAAAGCTTGCTCGCAGTCTCATGTCCATTCAAACTTCTTGTTGCCTCTAAGTAGATTGAAGAAAGGGAAGCATTTATCCGTTGACTTGGAAATGAATCTAATTAGGGCGGCAATTCTCCCCGTTAAACTTTGTACATCCTTGATCTTTTCTGGTGATTTCATGTCGATCAGGGCTTTTATTTTGTCGGGGTTGGCCTCGATTCCTCTTGAATTAACGATGAACCCCAAAAATTTCCCTGATCCAACTCCGAAGGAACATTTGAGAGGATTTAGTTTCATCTGGTACTTGTTCAATACATCGAAACACTCTTGTAAATCCTTCACATGTCCTTCTGCTTTTTTCGACTTTACCAGCATGTCGCCACGTACACCTCCATGTTTACTCCGATCAAGTCTTTAAACATGTGGTTAACCAATCGCTGGTAAGTTGCACCTGCATTTTTCAGTCCGAAGGACATCACTTTGTAACAGTATAATCCCGTATCGGTCCGAAAGCTGGTGTGATCCTCGTCAGGGGGATGCATACTAATCTGACTGTAACCTGAGTATGCATCCATGAAGGAGAGGATCTCATGTCCTGCAGTAGCATCGACCAGCTGGTCGATCCTTGGGAGCAGGAAGCAATCCTTCGGGCAGGCTTTATTGAGGTCTGTGAAATCCACACAGGTTCGCCATTTGCCGTTAGGCTTGGGAACCAGCACTGGATTAGAGACCCACGACGGGTAAAATGCCACCCGGATGAACCCATTCTCCTTTAGCCTATCGACTTCTTCTTTTAAGGCTCTCGATCTGTCCTTATCGAGCAGCCTTCTTTTCTGTTGCACGGGTGGAAAACTCTTGTCTATGTTCAGGACATGGTTGATAACTGCAGGATCTATCCCAGCCATGTCTTTATGCGACCAGGCGAAGACTTCCTGGTTCTTCCGCAAAAACTCCACCAGTGCATGCTTCGTGGTTGGCTCTAAGTTTTTCCCGACCTTCACGACTCTGGTCGGGTCTTCTTCGTCAAGTTGGACCTCTTCTAGGTCCTCGACGGGTCCAACATTTTCTTCAAAATCCCCAAAGCGAGGATCTAAATCTCTATCCTCACTTTAGGCAACACCCTATTTGGTGACTTCATCACCGGATTGGGCTTGTGTATCAATAGCCATCTGCAACCTTTCTGGGGGAGTGCTCTTTGACGTTCCCTTCTTTGCCTTCGTGACTGAGGCATTGTAGCACTCCCTGACCTCCCTCTAATTTCCCAACACGCGTCCTACCCCTGCGTCTGTCGGGAATTTCATGGCTAAATGCCATACTGAGGTGACGGCTCGAAGATCAACCAGTATAGGCCTTCCAATGACCGCATTGTATGCCGAGGGACAATCGACTACTATGAAAGTAGCGAGTAATGTCCTGGTAGCAGGCGCTGTACCTGCTATCACTGGAAGTCTGATTGACCCCGCTGGGGCGAGTCCTTCACCAGAGAAGCCGTATATTGTTTGGTTGCAGGGCTCCAAGTCCTTAACGGACAACTTCATACATTCCAGCGAAGATTTATATAGGATGTTCACTGAACTTCCTGTGTCAACTAGCACTCTTTTCACCATCATATTGGCCATTTGGATATCCACGACCAGCAGATCAGAATGTGGGAACCGGACGTGTTGGGCGTCGCTATCAGAGAAGGTTAATTCACCCTCTTCTGACTGAGCCTTTTTTGGTGCGCGGTCGTCCACAGTCATCATCTCAATGTCCTGGTCGTGGCGCAGAGTCCGAGCATATCGTTCCCTGGCCTTTCCACTATTTCCCGCGAGGTGCGGGCCTCCACAGATGGTTAACAATGTGCCAGTTACGGGATCAGGCTGCAAAGGTGGCGAGCGTTGGCGCGTAAGCGCTTGCTCGTTGCCACCTGGAGCTTCTCATTGGGAATTTCCCGAGGCCCGTATATACCTTCTCAAGTGTCCTTGTATAATAAGGAACTCGATCTCATCCTTCAGCTGGTTGCATTCATTGGTATCATGTCCGTAGTCGTTATGATAACGACAGAACTTGGTAGTATCTCTTCTCAAAATATCCTTTCGAATGGGAGCAGGTTTCTTATAAGGCACACTAGAACTCGTGGCCTGATAAACCTCTCCCCGAGACTCAATAAGGGCAGTATAGTTAGTGAACCGAGGTTCATAGCGATTACCCTTGGCTCGTTTATTGTCAGAGGTGGAAGGCTCATTGTGCGGCCGTTTCCCCCCATTCTTGCCATTGCCATTGCCGTTCCCATTGCCTTTGCCGTTGCCGTTGGGCTTCGACCCATTGGCGGCTTTGGCGGGCTCGGCTGTCCCCTTGTCCTTGCCTGGGGGCTTCCCTTCATTGGCGATGGCATCCTCGAGCTTGATATATCGGTCAGTTCGATCCAAAAATTCCTGGGTAGTTCTGACCCCATGTTTTCTGAGGCTGTCCCAGAGAGGCGTGCGGCGCTTAACCCCTGCGGTTAGGGCCATCATCTTGCCTTCCTCTCCCACTATTTTCACCCCAGCAGCTGCTCGCATAAAACGCTGAACGTAGTCCGTCAGTGGCTCTCCGTCTTGCTGGCTTATTTTGACCAGCTGATTTGCCTCAGTTGGGTGCACACGACCCGCATAGAACTGTCCGTAAAATTCTTTCACGAACATTTCCCAGGAAACTATACTTGCAGGAGGGAATTTGAAAAACCACTCCTGTGCGGCATCAGAAAGTGTTGCAGGGAAGATCCTGCACCGAGCATCTTCGGACACTTTCTGAATGTCTATTTGTATCTCAAACTTGTTGACGTGAGATACCGGGTCACCATACCCGTCGAAGTTCGGAAGTGTAGGCATCTTAAACATGCTAAGAGTTTCTGCCATAGCTATCCTCTGGACGAAAGGAGTTCCCTTTCTCCTATCGTGGTCGATATAAGATGTTCTTCCCCCCGACCAGTTGCTGCACTGCCTGGTTGAGGGCATCTATATGGGCTTGTATGGCGCCAGGAATCGTCGGGGCCTCTGGTGCTGGGGGGACATACTCATCGTGCCACTCCCGGCGATCGTTAAGTACGTCTCTTAAATCCTCGTCTCTCCTCCACTGCTCGCTAGCTCCGAGCCGGTTGAAGACGTTATTTTGTCTGGGCTGCCCCCCAGCGTCCCGTCTTTCAGGTTGGTCATCCCTAGGTGGTAGGCTCATGCCCCCACCTCTTTCTTCATTCCTCCGACTGGTGTTTCCTCTGCCTGAGTCGGCCTCATTATAACCATGGCCATCTTTGAACATTGGTTGGCTATGGTGGGATCGACTATTCCCTCGGTTGCCTTCTCGGGCTGGAACCTCCTGAGCGTTAGAGGGTGGCATGCGTTGGTCGGTAGGTCCCCGGGCATGCTGTGGGGGGCCTCGGACCACAGAGCCTGACTCTGAGTTCCTTCTGTTACCAGGAGGACGCTATCCTCTGCTCGGAGGGTTTGGCTCGTCGCCCCTATGCCGTCTAGGACTGCGGGGTGTTTGCCCGGCCCTATTTTGCCTTTGTTGCGGGGGATTACCGCGACCAGCTTGGGATAGAGGCTGTGTCTCAGGGTCCCTCAGCGGGACATCGTCCTGAGGCATCGGTGGCTGCTCGGGCCTTTGGGGGCTCGAGGGCTGGATAGGCGGGCTAGGATTAGGACCCCTTTGTGGCGTCCCATTTGTAGGTTGATCAGGCTGCGAGGCAGGTGCAGCCTGGTTCCTAGCCAGTTGTAGGGCTGCTTCGAGGGCTGCCATGGCCTCCCTCTGGCGACGGTCCATCTCCGCCTGTCTTTCACTCAGTTCCAGGCGCTGCCGCTCAATTTCCTGTTGCTGCCGCGCCATGATTTCGGCAGCACTTTCCTGGCTGGCCCTCAGATTGGCCAGTTCATCTTGCAATACCCCCAGGGTATTCCTCAGCGTCTCGAAATCCATTTCTTCCTCTTCGAATTCCAAATGTGGCTCATCCTCAGTCACGTTTGGAGGAGGCGGGTGAGATGGTGCAGCGCCAGCCGCCTGTCCAGTTTTCTTGGTAGTTTTCGCCATTGATATTTCAACGATACAATATCAAGCTCTCAATGAAAGCACCAGAAAGGTGACCCTGATTTTGGCTAACTGACACAGAGTCAATTATGCTTGATGTGGACAAATACGTTGAAACAAATGTGATGACAAAAAACAATAAAGAAGACAAGAGTTTATAGTGGTTCGGCCCCAGAATCTGGTAATGACTTACGTCCACTTGAACTTTTATTGATATAGTATTCAAAGGAGTGATCAAAGAACTAGGGTTCAATGAGTTTCACCAACCTCTGAAGAACAAAACAATCTCTCAAATATAATAACTCTAATCTCAGATAATTCGAAAGCCAAAAGTCTCTTCCTTGAGCTATCTTTCTCTATTTATAGGCTCAAAGGGGGATTACATTAATTTGTCACAGATATTCTTTCCTAAATAATCGGATACTCAGAAAATCATGGGAGTCAATCTTGGGATTGACTAAGATCTTTATAAAATTATCGTGAGGCACGCGAACCTGCGACCATACTGGTCGCAGGTAAACTTCAACTGCTTTTTGCTTGTAATGTTTATACTGGTCGATACCCTAGCAGAATTCCGCCAGGTGTCAGTCACGTGTCCAGAAATCACTTGCCACGTCATCCGTGCCTGTTTTTTGGATAACAATTACTTATTTTAATTGATTTAGCCAATTAAATAACATATAACTTTTTTGTTGGCTTTAATTTTTTTTAATTAAATAATTAAAATTTATCAAATATAATTTTTAAATTCATAATTTTAATTTAGAATTTTTTTAATATTTTATTATATTGAAATTCATAAGTATTTTTTCTAAAAGAAAATATTTAATTTTAAATCTAGAATGCACCATATTTTTATATACATAAGAGTAGAGATTTAACGGATTCTTGGTTTGACAGTTTTTTATTTATTTTAAAAAATAAAAATTATCTTATTTTTTATTTTTTTTAAATTATAAATAATGTTTTGGTTTAATTTTTTTTTAATATGTTTATATTATTTTTTTTAATAATATATGACAGTATTTATTTATTTAAAATAAATTTGAAAATTATAAAATCATAATAAAATAAATTAATATATTTTTAAATAAAACTTATATATTATATGTACCAAATGTTAAACGAGCAAAATTAGGTTTCTATTTATCTGGTCCTTGAGTCTTTGTAAGAGATGCCGAATCCGAATGATCCAACTAGATATATACTATATTTAACAAAAAAGAAAAAAGAAAATGATAGATGGCATATTGGCATGGGCTCTACAGACTACATCACAATAAGATCACAAAAAGAAGAAGAGAGGATCGCGGCTCGATAGCCTGAAGCCCCAAGGGTTAGCAACAAAATGGGAAGAGCCCAAACTTATTAGCAAAATTACTGGGCCACCAGCTTTTTTCTTCTTTTTCTTTTTTTTTTTGGAAACTTACAACTGTATACTTCATACGGCAAAAAATTCAAAAAATATCGGTGTTTGAAAATATTTACATATATATATGGTAGAAAGTTGTATATACGGTAGATGTTATATACGGTAGAAAGTTGTATATACGGTAGATGTTAATCCAAAAAAGTAGCTCAGCCGAAAAATAATTCTACATTAATCAGCTATATACTTGCTACACAAAATAAAAACAAAGAAATGTATTTTTGTTTTTCAATAAAATATAATTACTAACATTAATAAAAAAAGAAATTGTTAATATATAATGATATGAATTTAAATATATTAATTAAATAATTTTTTATGAAATTAGTTATATTAAAAAACCATTTAATGATAATAAATATTTTTTTATATATAAAGTAATAAAAACTTTGTAAGATAATAATTAAAAAAGTCATTAAAATGGAAATAAGTTGTAACAAAAAATAAATATAACAAAATGAATAGAAAATCAAATTATAAATAAGTAGTTACAAAAATATGAACAAGCAATAACATAATTGTTGATAATAAATCCTATAAAATTTTGAAAGTATTACTAACCTAAATTTACAAAATTGCTGGTAATTAATCTTATAATTGAACAATATATTTATAACACATGTTACAAAATTATTAGTGATTACTTCAATAACCCTTTAAAATTATTAATAACTCATGTTTACAAAATTGTTAGCAACTAATCTAATCATAATTAACATTTTAGTAATCATTTGGTAATTCATCATTACAAGCTTAACTCATTGTTACCAAATTGATAACTCATTGTTACCAAATTGATAACTTATTGTTACAAACTTATAATTAATTGTTACAAAATTGGAAACTCGTTGTTATTAATTTGGAACTTATTTTTACGACCTCATAACTCATTGTTATAATATTAGTAACTCTTCCTTGTAAAAATATTTAAATTATATAAAGTTTATAGTAATACTTTTCTGTATAGTTACGAAATTGTAACCAAAGTTTACAGAAAAAGATTTACTTTTCCATATTGTTACAATATTGTAACCAAAAGTTACGAAAATCCTCATATTTATATAAAACAACTTAAAATTGAATATTCATTATATATGAAAAATTCACAAAAATATAGTAACATTTAAAAAATATATGAAAAATACAGTAAATTACAAAAATATGGAGTTTTTATGAAAAACACGGAAAAAAAAAGTGTAAATATGGAATGACAATAAATTATGTTTATTTGTAAAATCTGTTACAAATTTGTAAATAGTATTTACAAAAACCAGTTTCAGAAAAATATTTTTGTAAACAACATTGACAAATATATAACTAAGTTTGTAACACATTGTAGCATATGGATACCAAACTAATAACCAATTTTATCAAATTGTAATCATCGTTAACTATATTGTAATATATAATTATTAAACAAATAACTAAATTTTGCTATATTATAACTCATAACTACCAAATTAGTAATCATATTTATATATATATACTGTAACTCATAGTTACAAATTTGTATCACATATTGTAACATATGGATACCAAACTAGTAACTATGTTTACTGTATTGTGAACATCGATAACTATATTGTAACAATATAATTACTAAACCAATAACTAATTTTTACTATAGTTATAACTCTTAAGTATAATGTTTGAACACTACAATAAAAGTATAATTTTTTTTATATAGTTTTATCAGTTTATTTAATTTTTTGTTTTATTATATATTATAAGATGACATCTTATCTTATCTTTGGCAATGCTAATTCATTGATTCTTTTGTTTAAAATAATTATTTTAATATTAATATTAGATGCTTCTTGAAACAAAGAAAAGAGAGAGAAAATGATTTATAATAATTGAGAGACAATCAAGACTACATCTTCTAACATATCTACTATGTCTACTCACCCAATCAGATCATTATAAAATAAATTTCTTATTGAAGAAACCAATATCCTGGCAAACTAACCCATTCACCTTCTATATATATGTGCATGAAAGACCAAAAACAACCTTACAAAAATTAAACAAGAATCATGATTAAAAGAAAGATAAAAGTTGTTTTGAGACGAGAATATTGATCTCAACAATACATTAAAAATTTGCACCTACAACTCTATGTATATGTACATGTATGAATAGTATTTATATCTACCTAGAGATATATATGTAAATGATGTCTGTATATGCACGGATATATGAATATGAATTTTGAATTGACAGAGATAAAATGTGATGGGAAAGGCTAATAATGAGAGAGCTCTAGCGCGACGCTGTGGTAGAATTGATTGAAGAAGGTTGCGTCAAAGATATCAACCACAAATGACAAAGGAAGTTAAATAACCGTAATAATGCAATTATTTCTAATTAACGTCAAAATCGATTTTTTTTTTTAAATCACCGTGATATATGTAATTTTTCCTTTTTTTTTTTTGTTTAATTTTTCATCTTTTCATGACTTTTTTATTTGGAAGTTGATGTTTATGAGATTTTCATTCTCATAAATTTTCAAAAAAATATAATTGTACAATACTTCTAATGATAGTTATTTGAGGAAATTACATTTATATGAGAATTTTAATAGAATGTGGAAAAATATAGCTTTTTTTTTAAAAAAAAAGTTAGTCTATGGCTTTTTTTTAAGAATTTTCACTTTTATGGGTTTATTTTCCCATATTTTTATATAAAAGTTGGTTTATGTCATAGTTTTACTCTTATTCAAGTTTTATTAATTTGGAAGGGTATGTTTATAATTTTATTACTATTTTTTTAGCTTATTTGTTTTTTATATTAAATTTTTCTTTGGTTGTTTTGCAAATTTTTTTTTTTGTAATACGAATTGTATTTAAAATTATTTTTATTTATTATAAACATTTTTTTCCTTTTTTTATTGTACATTTCTTTTTCCAAATCTTGTGTAAGGTAATCAGTTACTTGATTGATCTTTGACAGTTATGTAAAAAAAATCATAGAGCTAGGTTAAATAACATGTATCAGGAGGGGTAACCAGTTATCCTGAGATAAGTAATTTTCTGTCATAAGAGGGGTAACCAGTAACCATAAGAGGGGTGACATGTTAATCATATTAAATATGAAAAGAAATATCAAATTTGAAGGAAAAAGAGGAAGAACACTTAATTAAAAAAAGAATAAGTAACTATGATTTCAGTAGCATAGGTAACCAGTTGCCATAAAGAACCCAGAAATATACACACACATCAGAACGTGAAGGTAACCAGTTATCCCCAGAAATATACACACAAAGAACGTGAAGGTAATCAGGTACCCCCAGAAATAAACATACAAAGAACGAGAAGGTAACCCGTTATCTGAAGATTTAAAAAAAAAATCAGATTCACCCCCTTTTCCTTCTCTCCCATCTTCTTCATATAATATTTTTTTCTAGATTTGAATGTTCTCATCAGAGTAATTGGTTACCCATTCACGTTTTCATATTTTTATTAGTTTTATTTCCAAATTTTGGTGTTCCTATAAGGATTACAGAAAAGAAAATGCTGAAAAAAATTATTTGAATTTTTTTACATATAGTGGAAAAAAAATATAAAAAAATTACAATAATAAAAGATAATAAATAAAAAATAGTAAAATAAGTATGTAATGTCAAAATATTTGTGTGAAAAAAAAATGAAAAAATGGAATGAGAAAAGAATAAGTACAAAAAATGAAGAAAAAATAAGGAAAGAAAACTAAAAAAATATGAAAAAAAAAAATCAAACCAAAAGAAATGATGAAGGATAAAAAAAAGATGAATGAATAAAAATAAAAAGAAGAAGAAAAATAATGGAAAAAAAAAAATATGAATGAAAAAATTAGTAGAAAAAAATGAAAAAAAATGGAGGAAGAAAAAAAGGAAAAAAAACTCATATGTGTAAGAAAGAAAAAAAATGGAAGGAGAAAATAATAAATACAAAAATGAAGAGAAAATAGAAGGAAATAAATGAAAATAAAAAGAGGAAAGAAAATATTAACAATAAAAACAAAACAATACAAATGAAAGAAAAAAATAGATAAATGAATAAAAATTAAAAGAAGAAGAAGAAGAATGGATAAATGGAAAGAAAAAAAATGATGAAGGAAACAATTGGTAGAAAAAAAAGGAAAATGAAAAATGGAATAAAACATAAGTAGGGAAAAAAAGAAAGAAAAAATAATTAAAAATAAAGGAAAAATATTACCTTCAAAATCAAATAAAACATAATTATAATAAAAAAATATGACATTTCTATATTTTAGTTAGCTACTAATTGTGTTTCCCGTACTTTAATTTTTTCTTTAATAAATTTTCTTATATAAATTAAGAAAAGTATAATTCTCATATTATTTTCTTTTGATTTTGAGAGTAATTTTGTGATTTCATTTATTTTTTAAAAAATAGTTGATTGTTTTAAGTTTTTTAATTAAGAATAAATATGTATTTTTATATATTTTTTATTATTGCATAATTATATTTTATTATTTATTTATCATTTTTTTATTACTGTACATGTTTGTATTTTTTTACAGCTTTTTCAAACCAAGTTTTTCAACTTTTTCTTTTACGGTACAATTTTTTTTTTTTTAAATGTCTGGGTTAAGTAAAATTAGTTACTGGTTACCTTTCACGTTTTCACATCTGATTTATTTTTTGGATGCTCTTGTCAAGGTAATCTATTACCAGGGTTAACCAGTTGCTTACATTATGGGTAATTGGTCACCATCCGGATAACATGTTAGTATCTTAAGGTTAACCACATATTATGAGTAATTGACTACCATCAATATAACTTGTGACTATCTTAGGGCCCGTTCGTAACTCTTAAAAAAAATGGTTTTTTAGTATTTTAATTAAAAATCTGAAAATATAGTAAGGAAATACGTTCGGTAATTCAATTTTATTTTTTATTTTTTTAATATAAAATCAAAATTAATTAAATTTTGAAAACATAAATTTGAAGCTTTTAAAAAAAAATTAAATCGTATTTTCATTTGTTCCCTCGTATTTTCATTTGTTCTCTTTCCTTTTTTTCCTTGTTCTCTCTCTCCTTGGATTGGGTGCTCTCTCTCCCTTGACTCGTCTCCTTCGAAGCGGCGGTCACAACCTCTGTTCTCTCTGGTAAGCGTTGTCAATAACCCCCCTCTCTACAGCTCTATCTCGCATGGCAGCCCCTGAATTGTTCATCTTCTTTTGCCCCATTTTTAGTTTATCTTTTATTAGTAGTGTTATCCTTTTCTGGATCTGATTCTTCCACAATTTTATTGTATTTTTTTTTCTTTTCTTGTTCAGAAATATAAAAGTTGTTGTTGGTTGTGGTTTATGGGTTTTTCTTCTTTGATTCAGATTCTCTGTTTTGAATAAGTTCTGGAAAAAAAAATTGGGGGTCTTTCATCAAAGAAAAAGAAAAAGAAAATATATGTATTAGAAACCTAGGGCTGGCTTTTTGACATTAGGGAGGAGTATCGTGCTGCTATTGATAACTCAAGCTCCATGGGCGTACTTGGTTAATGAAAATGAGTAGGTTTCAATATCTTGAGATAGTGTTTGTCTGTTTAAGAATATTATAAATTTATTGTTTTCTAAACTTTGGCTTGATCATGCTTGAAAAACTTAATATGTTGCCTCTATTTGGATTATGAATTTTATTGTGTGATGTCTCTTTAGTGATAAGGATTTCTTATTTTTGTTTATATATGTAGCTCTTTTATACAATTGCCTCTTATGTGTTTGATAAAATATCACACTGAAGAGGTTGGTTATATATATTATTATATTGTGTTTAATTTGATGAATTTGGCCGTGCTAGGCTAGTTGCTTTCTTTTTAGGGCTTGACAAAGTTGTATATCTTAACATGATTTTGACAGCTAGCATTTCCCTTTTTTTCTCAAGAGCATTGCTGGCTTTAGCATTTTCTATTAAGATAGATTCACACACACAGATACACAAGGATGAAAGCATTAAATTATTGGTTAGAAGTGTCACTTAAAAAACCACTTTATTATTGTAAAGTTTATAGTACACAGCTACATTAAAACTAGTAGAAACAGGACTGTTTTTTGCCATTTTACACAGAAATAGGATACTTGGTTGCCCAATAAAACCCCTCCTGATCTGAACATACCACACCACATTTGCATATGCGCTCTCTTAATTACTTGAAATTGGTCTTTTCTAGGAGTTATTTTTAATTCTTATGTTTGGTAACATCCTTGCTCCTATATTGTTGCGGTCTGTGTTTGCTATCTCAAGTGATCACCATTAGATTGTTTCAATATCCTACATATGTTGGTGTCACATAACCCCTTAAATTTAAATGCATACTATGCTCTTCAAGTTTTAAAGTAAAGTAATTTATGATTAGACCAAATAGTCCTACTAATACCCTTTTGAAATTTAAATAAGGTACACTGCTAACTATTATTGTACTTTTGCTAGTTTATGCTTAGCAAATGGTTGAGAATTATGTAGGGATGTTCTAGCTGCCAATGTTTTGTAGACTTAGAATAATATATACAATTATAATTGAAAACTTTTATTCACTGTGTGTAAATATTATGCTTATGAATGAAATCTATTTGGAAAGTTTAATATGTTTAAGTTATGTTTTAAACATGCCTCTGCTGTGTTGTTTAAATTCTGAAGTACAGGCCACTACTTTACAAAGCACGGATGGAACTTTGACTGATAGTGTAGAGTTCAGTATTTCTAGAACTCATACGTGAAATGGCTCATGTTCGTGATAAAATTGTTGATCATATATGAAGAACTAGTCGACGATAGTAAGATTGAGTAAAGACATTAGTTGATTATTATGACTCGTTTAATACTTTACTTTAAGTTTGGACAATTATCAATTCATACGTTTTTATTTTACTATGTAGACGTTATTGATTTTGTGTTATCTCATGAATAGATATTAAGTTTTGAAATTTAAGATTACTTGGATATTATTAATATGGATTTTTTTTACTATAATTTTCTTATTTTGTCAAAAAAATATTTTTATTTTTTAATTTAGAAAATAAAAATAAAAATAAACATTTCAAAAAAAAAAAACCAAACATGTTTTTTATTTAAACAAAAAAATAAAAATAAAAGTTACCAAACGCGTTTATATTTTTTTTTAAAAAAAAAAATAGAAAACAAAAATGGTTACCAAACACATTTTTATTTTATAAAAATAAAAAAAAACATAAAACACAAATATATTTTTATTTTTGAGTTTAAAAATTTTTACCAAACACATCATCCTTAGGTAACCAATTATCATATATTACTTTAGAATAAATACCAAGTAGATATAATTAGCAAAATAGAAATATAAAGTAGATATTGCTTTGACATATTTTATTTACCCTTGCATATAAATATTGAAATAGACCATTCTCATTTCTCATTATTAAATCAAAAGTAGCCTTCAACCTCAAGTGGATACAATTAGTCAAAAAAAGTTTTCTACCTATAAGAAAAAAAAACTGAAATGGCATTGATTTAAAGTGGTAGTGTGAAATTCTAAAATAACTAGAAGAAAATGAGAAGAACTACTGTTAAGATAAACAACACAAACAATTGGTTAACAAAACTATCCTAACTTCTAACAAGAACCACGTGCAGTTGCACAAACTTAATCCTTGTAGCATATAAGCAGTGAAATTCTTCTCTAATAGCAGCAGTAAGATACAATAGATAAGTCCCTTTGATCTAGTCATGTACCAGTGACATGTCCAATGCTCAGTAAATACTCGTAATTTTCCATGGAATGTCTGCAGTTCGCAATCACTCATTGTTAGATTTTTTTCATTAGCCAAATTAAATAAAAGGGAAAATAAAATCAAGGGTTTGAATTCCATTCTTATGGGTGGCATATTGACACAATACAGTGAGAACAAAGGTTCTATGTCATATACTTGGACATAAACATAGATCTGTATGTATCAAGAAACCATGAAGCTGCAACAGAGCCAACACATATCATGGAAATCATAACTAAATAGAAAAGAATAGAACAATTCAAAGTAGTTGGCTGACTGAATTTTCAACATGCTAAACAATTTCAACACACTTTAAACCAAGATCTCGAACATATCAAACTTCAGCATCATAACTTTAAATTGTAAAGAAAACTATAAAAGTGAACGTGACATATGTATGACATAACATATTACATATTTCTTAATGTTTCTTGACAATGAATATAAATAATAATAAATAAAATCCATTCTATTATGCTTATTTTATAGATGATCTTTTGTTGTTTATAGTTTTTTGTCATTATGTTAAATTGTTAAGAAAATGAATACTATATTTAGATATTCCTATATTAAGAGTTATTAATATAGATTTACTAAAATAAGGAAAGGCTTATATTAATTAGTATATATAGGACGACTAAAAAAAAAAAAGTGTGGTTTATATAGTTTAGAAAAACCTATAAATTAGTTTTATGTATTCATTCTCATATATACCAAAACAAAAAGAAGAAAAGCTTAGAGAGACAAAAGCTTTTGAGAGAATTTTTGTGAGAAAAAAAATTCTTGAGTATAATTGGGGTGTGGGTTGTGAGAAGTGTTGTAAACACTTTGTGTATTTTTGTTTCTCAATTTCAGTAAAAGAATTGCAGCAGATTTAGACATTTTTTTACGTGTGTGTTATTTCTGCTATTATTTTTATTCTCATTAACCTGATTCATAAGAAAATTCGCGTAATTTTTCACAACATAAATTTCTACAAACAAAGCAAAAGAGTACTCCTCTTACAACTCCCATTATCACATCTTAATAGTCATGATACACTATCATTATATAAGCTAATTAAACTCACTCTATATGTGTTTGTTTGGTAATTAAGATCTTATTAAAATACAGTAAAAGATTGGAAGATTCTTGTGGCAAAAAAACTTCATTTCTCTACGTCATATGTGGAAGTGGAAAGTTGTTACATAAAAAATATTTGCAGGTCTATTCGAGTCTACACATGCCAAGCAAGTAAATATTGCCTACCATACTATTTTAGCAAGAAAAAAATCCGAATGATAATTGTAAGATACCCTTTCGTGCTTTTAAACATAAAGGGTGTTCCCACAACTCTGTTACTTCCTATCTTGCCTATAAATGTTTTAGCAGAATTCATTCAAGATTTTTATCAAACACATGGCGGTCACTCTAAATACAATAAGAACATTCAATATATATTTTAGAAATCTAAAACCATTCCCTGGAGAGAGATTTGAAAAATGAGTAGTGTAAAATTGAAAGAAAAGCTCATAACATTAGAAATTTAAAACAGACTTACCAGATATATTTGTCAATGGAGATCAACTAGAAAACAAACTTCATCGAAGAAGACGAACCAATTCAATTTGATCACATCTTTGTCGATTGGAATGAGGCTGTGAAAGGGAAAAGGATTGGTTTATTTACCAAACAAAGGGACTAGTTGAGACTGAGGAAGGCGTCTTCAGAGTCAAAGGAGCGTCGCCGATGTGATGGAGAGTTGCTGGATCAAGGAAGGCATCACTGGTTGGTGGCAACGGTGAAAGCTCTGGGCCACATGGTGTGCTTTACAAACCACGATAGGCAGAGTGCCATGATACTCCAGATGGAGATCGGAGGTGAGGAGGGAGGTCCGAGGTTGGAGCTAGTCGCAATTTTTAGGTGATTATTTTGTCGATTATACCCTTTGTTTTCTAAATGAAATTAATCAGTGGTGAATTGATCTCCGTGTTTTACTTTCCATTTTATTATCCATACATTCGATGTTTTTATTCAAAAAAATTCATAAATTATGAGAAAAGTTTTACCCCATATTTTTGTAAATTTTGCTATACAACCCATAAAAATGAAAAATTGTCTTTTAATTAGGTATATTGGTTTCATGTAAGAGATCAAATAGTTATTGAGAATTATTAAATATAATGGTTAAATTGTTTACACATTATAGTGCAAAACACTTAACAGTTTTCATTTAAGTTGAAGTGAAAATATGAGATTTAGTAGTAGGCATCTATAATTGACTTTTTATGGGTCTAAACTGATACAATGAGGTATCTAAGGATGCCCAAAAAATTTGAGAGCATTTGGAGGATTTTTAGGTCGCTTTTGGAGGCTTTGGGCAGAAAGAGAGATGTGTTGCATCACCTCTTTGGAGGCATTGCATCGCCCAAGAGTGAAGGCCCTTGAAAACCCCAGCAAGCGATGCATCGCCTACAGGCAGGCGACATATCGCCTGACGCGTCCGTGCGAATACGCAAATTAAGCTCCCAATGATGTGTTCAAAAGCTCTAATCTTATTGGTTAAACTTAATGACGATGCCTACACTATAAATAAGGGTTATTAGAGTTGTAAAGTCTTGATCACACTTTACAATTCTCTCTTTAGTTATCAAAGGTCATAAGTTTTCTCCAAGAAACTCAACAAGTATTGCTTGAATTTGTGAGTTTCAAAGGCTTGTTCATTCCCAAATCTCATTCAATATTGGTGAAGCTTCAAGCAACAGAGGGAAGACTTGGAATAGAGATTTTGGAGAGCGATACTCCTCGTGTATAAACATTTAGATGTTCCCCAAATTTGAAGATTCAATTGTTCAAAACAAAGGTTGTAATTCTCTAAACTTTAACTATCTAAGATAGACTATTTTGATTTTGTTTTAATGTTTCCTATTATATTTTGTGTTCAAATATTAGATAGTTGTATAATATTTCATATGAGGATTCCAATTATCTATGAGGTGTAAGTTCACTCTCCACTTTACATAATTTTCTAGATTTTCTTTAACCTTTGAATTTTCAAGATTTGTCTTCATATTATGCATGTGATTCTTGATTAGTCTCTTGGATTTGTATTATTTAATTTAGTCAAATTATTCATTGTTGATTAAGAAAGTGTAAAGTCGAAAATTCCCAACAATCAAAATCTCTATTTCTAATTACTTTCTTTTTGTGTTTTGCATAATCAACATGTTAGGATTAATGCCCTAAAAGCATGTTAAGATATTTTATTGAATTAAATAAAAAGAATAATTTTATTATATATTTGAATATTATAATTATTGTTTGAATTAATTATATGATAATATCAAGAAAATTCCTTATTCATTAATGAGAATATGATCTTGTATTAGTACAAGAGAATTAAGATCATATGTAATTAATAAAATAGTCAGTAACATATTAAAGTAAGGAATCTTTAATGAATGGTTACTAGTGTGGTTTACTAAGCATACGAGATGCAAATGATTAATATTCAGATTACTTATGTGGATAGACATCTTAGTAAATGTGTTGTATATAATAGAAATTATATATGACATGACCGATAAGAATTAATTATCTTTATAAACTTGTCGTTTAACATAAAGATTTGATTCTTATCATAATAGATAATCATTTGTAGATTAGTCTAAATCCTGAGTATTCATGAACTCCTGTTTGTGTTTATTTGATCTTTTGATTCACTCGTTAAGGTTTCTTAGTATAACGAGGCTAATGATTTTTGTTTTGGATATTCAGTATCATGAATGACTGGGAACATGAATTACAATAATGGAATCCATACTTTCGTAACGGATCGAATATTGGTCCCCTTAAGGGTTAATTATGGAGCTTAATAGTTATTGAGCTCAAATCTATAATCTAATTATAGATTAATTATTTGGTAGTGGATTAATGGTACTTAAGGATTAAGATGTAATTGAAGGGTAAAATGGTAATCTTGACTAGCTCTAATTAACAAACCAATAAATGGAGGACAAAACTATATTTATTGAGTATATCAATGGACTACAAGAGAAAGCTCTATAAATATAATTCTATAAATACTTAGAGTGCAATTCTATATTTATAGTGGAGTAATCATAGAATTAATAAATAAGATTATTGGATTAAAGAGTTTAGCTAATAATCTGGTTTATTGGAGCTTCGTATTATAGGTCCATGGTCCGCAGATCACCTCTGTCCTACACTATCAAGGGTAAGGATGTCAAAAAAAAGATTTGTAGAGAGAATGACTTAATTGCAAATGAATTAATTTTCTAGGGCAATGAAATAATTATGTGATAGTTATGGTGTGGCGTCCCATGTTTTGAACACTTGTTAGTAGCCGGTTGGAGCCGGTGAAGAATTTTGTGGAATATTATTTTGATAAATGAAATTATATGAATTTGTGATAATTTGTGAATTTTTATAATCGCTATGATGATCCGATAAATGATCTAGTTTTATGCAAAGAAAGATTGGTTTCGGACCAAGGAGTAAACCTTAATAGGAGAAAAATCTTGGATTAAATAAAATAACATAAAAATATTTTTTTGGCAACTGTAAATTTATTGTTGAGCCAATAAATTTTAAGAGAATTGATTGAGATTTGAATTCCAATCAACTGGGCTTAAGAATGAAAATTTCTTGCTCAGACCTTTAAGAGCATTTTGGTTAATATGTGATAAATTGACAAAATTATTGGATATTGTGACAAATTTTATTGTTGATAACAAATTAATTTATTTAATTATGCTTCGAGATTTAAAAACTATTGGTTAAAAATTAAGAGAAATTTAGAGCACAAAATTCCCAAAGGGCCCTTGGGTTCCTTATATGTGAGGTATAATAAGCAATGACATAAAAGTAATTTACAAGGGAAGAGAGAGAGAGAGAGAGGTGGGCCGCAAGGCTAGGGGTACACCCTAGGGCTCTTATAAGCTAGGTTACATATCCCAAAAACAAAGGAATGAGAAAAGTCTCTTACCTTTTTATAAAAGCCAAAACTAATCATTTATCAAAAAGAAAAACACTCCCTCTCATGCTCTCTCTCCCTCCAAAACCGACTACACTCTATTTTCTCCTCCATTGCTGCAAAAAAAAAAAAAAAAATCAAATCCTAGAGAAAACTAGTACTCCTTTTCCCCATTGGAGAAGAAAAAGCTTCAAGAAGAGATTTCCTTGTCTATTGTAAGTATAATGTTCCCTTGTACATTTTTTCTTCTCTTCTCCTTCAAATTTGAAATCTAGGATTCCTTGTGTATGCATGTGATCTAAAAGTCATGCGTGACCTTGTTCTTGAGTTCTAGGGTTCAAGAGAAGCCTTTACTAGTTGGATCTCAAAGCTGAACACCATTGTGATCAAATAAAGCAAGGTAAGAGTTTTCTTGTAAGTTTGCATGTTCTTGTCCCTCATATAAGTTCTTCCTACCCTAATCCTTTCTTAAAAATCTGCATGTGGGACTTAGGGATCGTTTTTGAGAGTTTAGAGTACCAAGGAAAGATTTTGAAGAGCTAAGGAATACATCTCCAAGCTAGGACTTCAAAAGGTAGAATCTATGGTTGCATTCCTTAAGTTTTATGGTGATTCTTTTATATCTGGTTGTATAGGATATTTCAATGGTTTTTGATCTTATTTTTATGCTTATGATTGATGTTGTGTGATATGATGAATTGCATGCATGCATGTGGCTGAAGTTTATGCTAGAAATGCTTGTTGTAGTTAAGTGTGAGTAAAAATGCATACTGCCAAAATTTGTGGTCTGGCTTCAAATGGATCAGATCGCACCCTACTGCCTCTATTTGTGAAAATAATTTATGTAGTTGTGCAGTGCTTGGGGAGTACTTGATGTTAGGCTTTGGAAAATCACAAAAAAATATTTTTTTTAAGCCCAAGTTATGCACTTTTTGGCATTGTAATGCAAATCTGGAAAATTTCTGGGCACCATGCACTGCCCATATTTGTTTATCTTTTGAACAGGTTTTATTAATCTAAAAGCTATGAAATTTGGTAGGATGTTAGTTGATACATTTATAAGGGTCCCTGTAAAATTGAAGAGGAAAATACGTTATGGTTTAAGATAAACAAATTTTCAAAGTTTTCCCTAAAACCTGGAAAAAAACTTCTGGATAGCAAGCACTACCCAGATTGCTTTAGTTATTTGAATAGGTTTTAATAGCCAAAAAATTATCAAATTTTTAAGGAATTTAGTTAAGATGTGTATCAGGACCTCTGTAAAATTTACGATAAAAATGTATCACGGTTTAAGAGAAAAAAAATTTCTAAATTTTCCCTAAAATCTAAAAAGTAGTAATTTATTACCATAACAAAAATTGATTTTTGGGAGGTTAGTTTTCCTAACCTAAAACGAGTTTTGATGCGAGGTTTTCACCTAGTTTCCGTCCTTATGACAAAGAATAAGTGGACCAAAGTTTAAGAGCTTTTTCCAAAAACTCAACATATGGAAAAAGTTTAAAATGGACTTTTATCACTTTAAATAAAGAAGTAAAAGTACAATTGTGGAAATTGGAAAATGGTTCTTTTTATAAAAGTAACTAAGGAATTGTATGTTAAACCAATCTAAAATAAGTTTGAGATAAATAAAATATAATTTTTTCCATTTTAATAAATTAAGGGTCCAATTGCCATTCTTTTTCAAAAATATCACAAAGAGGTTTTAGATTATCATTAAACTTGGTAAAAATAGAAATTTAGGTTAAAAAAGATCTTTATAAACAAAGGGTGACTTTTAAAAAAAATAATAATAATTAAAGAGTCTAAAAGGAGTATTTTGGTATTATGAAAGGAAATAGTGAACTTCATAAAAGGACGAAAAATTATGGTATTTTTCTAAAGACGCGATTTTGTTAACTCTTTTTCTAAAACCAGAGTACCAAATGATCAAAAAAGATAATTCCTTCTTGAAGAAATATTGAAACACGCGTTGTGACGAGCATGTTACTATGAGACCGATTTTCCTACAATAACTTAAAGACTAAAAAGAAAACCCGGTCTTATACACCATGAAGTGTATAAAAGACTACAATATAGAGTCTCTGAGAGTTTATTGCATGCAGCTAATGCAAAATATTAGCTATGTGTATATGGCATAGTTTAATCCAAGTACAATGTATTAATTACAGTAACCATGAAAGAAAAAAACGAATAGCGGTATTAAGGATCTAGTTGGGAATCTAAAGACTATAAGTAAGTTAGCCTTTCCCCTTTCTTGGCCACAACATTAATATATTAGTGTGTTCTTGTAGTAGTAGATTACACTAGTTTTCTTTGGGTCGTTAAGACCAGGGTATGCCTAATACCTACTCTTGCAATGCTTTTGCATTCTGCGGCTAAATGGTAAGTAGGTTCGGGTTGGAGCCAGAACCTTAGCGTAATATATTCTGCTTTGGAGCCAAGATGTAACGCTCTGGGTAGCCAAGACCGTTACACTGTGTTTATAAAGATGCAAGACTTGCTAATCAAGTCATTTAATTAGAAACGTGTTACTGAAACTATAATTGAACAAGAGTTAAAAGAGTTTGGTCATAAAAGATGCATTTCATTTAGATAAACATTTTGTACATGGGATCCCAAAAGGAATAGAGTTTAAAAGAAAGTTTACAAAAAATTCTAGGTTATAAACATGTACTGGCCACTCTAAGGGCAAAACAAACATTTAGGCTTCTCCTGTCCTGTACCACTCCTCGGTCGTGGCGGCCGATCAGCTGACTATGTACATTCAGCCTCAAAGCTCTCCAACTCAGGACTGGTCCACATTGCCCTTGCCTTTACCTGCACCACATAGCACCCGTGAGCCAAGGCCAAACAATAACACTATAATACATAGCATAGACAGTTTATGAATCATCAATCAGATATACACAAGTCATACAACTCAGATAAACAATGATATCAATCTACAAGCCAACTATCATTTTAACATCAATAAACATTACACAATATCTAGGGTCGACGCCCTTAGGCCGCATCCTCTATATACGTCACTGTCTTCGGCTCACTTAGGCTAAGCCCAGTGTTCAACCCACTGACTCTGGCTTGCTTAGGCCAAGCTCAGTGATTATTTGATTAACCTCAGCTACCAGTGGCCAAGCCGCGTCCTGTGTGCAAATATTGGTTTCCGCACTCTTAGGCCGTTTATCACATGTCCCCATGGCATAATATCATCTATGACATCATATACAAGTAAAGGGAACTCTTAGTCCCAACATAACCACATAACCGGGTGTAGTTTCTTACCTTTGATTCCAATAGCTTTGATTAGTGAAATCGACCTTCAAGCATGATCTCGTCCGAGCCCTAGCGAACACCTAGTCACAACCATAAATTAGAACCATCACTAAACTTCAATTCCGTAACCTAACCTCGGGACCAATCCCGAGCCCTTGGGAAGCCCTAATTCCACCAAACGGGGTGGTGGAATCAAACCCTGAGCCCCCGGGCAAAAACCTTAAGAAATTACCCAAAAATCCACTTCTGAAGGCAGGGTAGCGCTGTAGCGCCACAGAGTGAGCGCTACAGCACTACAAGCAGAGCCAAAAGCCCTAGACAACCAAGGCCTGAACACCAGAACACCCTCTGATTTCTCATTCGATTTTCCTCGAGCCAAAACTCCCTAAAACCCCTCCAAACCTCAACCACACACCAAATTGAACCTACCATCCCCTACATCTCATCCCACATAGCCCAACAACATAAAACTTAGCCACATGCACCATCAAACAAAGAAAACAAGATTTGAACTCAAAACTCAAGAGCACATCAGCAGAAACCAGAACTAACCCAGCAACTTAGATGATCAAGCTCATAATTTCTTACCTTTGATGGGGAATTCGACCCTAGGTTTCCCTTAGTATCCTTCCAACCTTAAGCTCCTCAATTCTCCAAGCTTAATTCCCTTAACTTCCACCCAAAACTCAAGTTCAGAAAACTCAACTGAAACCTTTAAACCTTACCTCAATTGAGTAATTAACTCCTGCTAAATCCTTTAGCTTCACCAAGGATCCTAACCCCAAGCTCCAACCTAAGCTTTCCTTGAGTTAAAGCTTCAAACATTCTCAAGAGATGATGAAGAATGGGAAAACCGAATGGGAGAGAAAGGGTGCTCAATGTTCTTTTTTTCGTCTTCTTTTCTTTTCTTTTAGCTTATATTACTTTCTAAACATTCCACTAAGTCTATAAAGGCAGAATATCACTTATCCCTTTTTAAATCAAATGACCATTTTGCCCTCCCATTAAAACATAAGCCTTTAAACATTCTAAGGGTATTTTGGTCATTTGTTTCCAATTCCCGCTAATTCCTCGAGTGTCCCTAATAATTACTGCTTACTTCCCAACACCTATCTAATCACCAATTATTTTTCTCAATGTTGAATAGTGTCCAATATATTTCCCAAATTCCCAGAAATACCCCCAGGCTCCACCGAGCCGGGTATAAATCCCCACCGTGACTTTTTCGCTAAACCGCTCACCAGGATTGCCTCGAGTCACAAGCTGCAAATATATCCACATAATAATGTGGTCTCAACAATTTATCGCAAATAATTACATTTATGCCCTCAATGGGCCAAAATCATGAATATTCCCTTTTAATCTAATCAGGGCCTACATGCTTACTAATACACATAATCATGCAACTCATATATCGAAATAATCATATAAGCATGTGTAAATGTGGGAATTCTTCCCTTGTGAATTCAATTCAAGAGAACCTCTACACTATGAGGCATCCTAAAGGCTACTTATTGCATGCACAAGGGGACAAGGACGTCACACGGTGTTGAAGGAATTGGGCTAAGAGAGCCACCCTTGCTACGCGAGGCTCCTTGGCCGCTTACCAACCCGAATGCCATCCTCGCTAAGCGAGGGTCCTCGGCTGGTGTCCCATGCGCGCCGCGTAGCCTTCGCTGTGCGCGGGTCCTCGGCCGGCCATCTGCGTACGCCGCGTCCACTCAAGCATCGAGCCTCGCCTGCACACGGGAGAAGAAGACCAGCCTCGCTATGCGAGACACCCTCGCTATGCGAGGGTGTGGCCTTGTTGCAGCGCCCGTATCCCTCGCCTCGCCTCGCCTGCACTCGGGGGAAGAGGGCCAGCCTCACTATGCGAGACACCCTCGCTATGCGAGGGTGTGGCCTCATTGCACTGCCCGTGTCTTGAGCCTCGCCTCCATGTGACCTGCATAGGCCAGCCTCGACCCCTAGCGCCTTGGCCTCTCATGACACGTATAGGTTGAAGCCTCCTTGACATAGGCACGAGGAACACTTGGAGACACCTAATGGGTGCGCCAAACGAACATTAGGCATCGAACAGGGATTGATGAGGACGGCCGGGTACAGGACACATGTACTGACACGAGGCATACGGTTGTGAAGAGAACAGAGGCGTGGCCCTGTCATCTGCATCTGAGGAGTAGTGGCAGTACGGACCTGTACAAAGAGTAATGGCACCACTTGAACACCCCCGACCATACACCAGAGCCGATAGTACTATGTCCTGAGCCACAACTCTGGCATTGTCAGGGTAGACACCACTACGCCCTGAGCCACTACACTATCAGTGTACCCACGTACGTCCCTGTCTCCTGAGACTTGTTTGTATCAGGAGCCAATAGAGCCCACCTATAAATAGGCCTCAACCCCTCGGGTTAAGGGGTTGGAAAACTGATTGTATGAGAGACACTTAAGAGATATATGATTTTGATTCCAGGAGAGTTTTGGTTTTTCTGTGGATTCAAGTTATTTCTATCTAGTTCTAAGCTAACCTTAGTATAAAAATCTTAGTTTTCTAACCTTTAATCGTTGACGAGTTCTTACCGTCAACAGTTTGGCGCCGTCTGTGGGAAGGAGAAGTGTCAAGCCACTATTCTTCCATTAGTTCTGGCATCAAGAAATGCCAAGACGTTCTAAACGACTGAGAGAGCCACAAGAGGTGGTGGTCCGCCTTGATGGAGATCAGCTGAAGGCCTCCATGAAGAACCCTCCTCCGCTCAGAGATGCAGAAGCCCCAAAGGAACCTGAAGTTCATGAAGTAGAGATGGAGGCTTCATCCCCGGCCGTCCCTCCCGATGATAATAATCTGAGGCCAACCGCTCCCCCTGCAAAAGATACCGGCGAGTTCCCACCCCTAAGGCCGCCATAGGTGCCAAACTCCGGCCGGCAGGACCCGGGCCCATCGATGCGTAGACCTGATAAGCATCCCCGGGTCCATTCCGTGAGCTTGAGTTCAAGGTCTCGATTCTATGTAGAGGAGATACATGAACTACACCGCAAGAACCAAAGGCTTGAAACCATTTTAGAGAACATGCAGGAGGTGTTGAATGGCCTGTTGCAAAGGAAGTCAAACATATCACTCCCTAAGTGAAAAGAGAGAGGCCGAGGGGGGGGGGGGGCAGAGACCACTGTCCCAGTAACACCCCTTGGGGGAAGCAGCATGAACGTCCCAGACCGTCGAAGCAGCCTCCGAGGCCCGAGCAGAAGAACAACTCTAGCCCTCATAATGACGTCAAGGTCACTTCAAGGAAGACATCCTCAGATCTATGAGAAGATCTCAACAAGAGGAGGGCGGGTAAGAGGACTACACCTCCTACTGTCCCCCGGGACGGCAAAGGAAAGGAAGATGTCAATTCGTCCATGTTGAGAGACTCCCTGAAGAAGAAGAGGCAAGACCTCGATACAGAGATGAGGAGCCTGCGGAGCAAGATTGTCACCGCATCTAGAGGACAAACCATTGAGGACGAGTTCGACCATGAATCGCCCTTCACCAAAGAGATCCAAGCCATCCGACTCCCAGTCAACTTCAAGGAGCCTCATATGACCCCGTATGAAGGAAGCACAGACCCCAAATACCATCTGGACGCATTCAACGACTTGATGAAGTTAAGGGGGATTAGTAGCGGAGCCAGGTGCCATTGCTTTGCTGTCACACTGAAAGGACCTACGTACAAATGGTTCAAGAGACTTAGACCAGGGTCCATCAGGTCTTGGCAGCAGTTTTGAGATGAATTTCTCCAACAGCATCATGCCATGCGTGATTACACAATGCCGGGCACCAGCCTCGCCAATGTGAAGCAGGGAGAAAATGAGAGTCTAAAGGGCTACATACACAGGTTTAACATGGAGGTAGCCAAAGTAGGAAGCCTGACCTGCAGGGAGTTAAAAATGGCCATCACAGCAGGGGTGCGTCCAGGAAGCAAATTGTGGGATAATATGCTAAAAAGGGAAGTCACTGACCTAAATGACTTCTACGAGAGAGTGCAGAAGTACATTTGTGTGGAGGATGGCCATGCGAACTTAAAGGCGGGAAAGAGTGAATCACACGTAAAGTCCCCAGCCAATGAAGGGTCGAATGGAGCGAAGAAGAAGAGGACGTTTGATGGGTCGAGAGATGATCAACATAGAAGGACCAAGTGGGGAAGCAACCATAGGCAAACGGCCTACACCTTCTACACAAACCTGATGGACACCAGAGAGCATATCTACCTCACAAATAAGGATTGGGTTCCCTTCAAAAGCCCCCCATCGATGAGAAGAGACCGGTCCATGAGGGACCCTGGAAAATACTGTCAATACCACAAGGATATCGGCCATACCACGGTAGAATGTACCCATTTGAAGGAAGAAATTGAAGAGCTCATCCGAAGGGGATACCTGGGCTGATATGTTAGAAGAGAGAAGAAGAAATCAGAGGACGAGCCGGTGATACCTCGGACACAAGGGGGAGCCCCAGAGATACAAGGAGAGGTGAGAATGATTTTCGGAGGTCTGGGGTTTGGGGGAGAGTCTAGGAAGGGTCGAGACAGATACGCTAGAGAAGCTATACGGAGTCCACCACCGTGTGTCATGAGTTTGGAGCAGCGACCCCCAAAAAGCTTTAAGGGAGAAAATGACTCAATCACTTTTACAGAGGAGGATGCACGAGGGGTGCACTTTCCTCATAATGATCCTTTGGTGTTGACTGTTCAGTTGGCCAACCTGCGGGTGCATCGGGTCCTCGTAGACAATGGAAGTTCCATAGATATCTTATATCGCCCCGCCTTGGAGAAGATGGGTTTGGGCGTCAGACACTTGAAACCCTATCAATCCTCCTTATACGGGTTCACGGGGGACTCGATACAAACTTTAGGGGTGATCAAATTAGCACTCACCATGGGAGAGCAACCCCGACAGACCACAGTCATGGCAAACTTCGTCGTAGTAGATTGTGCTTCAACTTTCAATGCGGTATTGGGGAGACCATCCCTAAGAGAATTGAAAGCCATCACTTCAATAAATCACCTCGCCGTCAAGTTCCCAACTCCTGGTGGAGTAGCAAGTATGAATGGAGAACAAAGAGAGGCAAAGGAGTGTTATAACACTTCCCTTCGCATGTCTGCAAAACCGTGAGAACCGATGGCGATGGTGGTGCATGGGGGCGTAGACCCGTAGGAACTAGACCCCAGAATCATGGAGGGACCAACCCAGTAAGACTACCAGTAAAACTCCCACATTTGATGCAAGCAGTAGCTGTGTTGAGATTGTTGCAGGTTATGTTATCTTAGTAGACGGGAATCAAAGAGGTTACCTAGATAACCTCCCAAGTATATGTAAGCCTTTTATATATATATCGTTGTAATCTGACTACTATGAATGAAAATGTTAACAACTTCACATGTTATTTTTCTTCTTTATGCGAGCATCAACCAAAGTGCCTGCTGAAATAAATCTCACCAAGCACTTGGGGGGTAGGACATGAGGCACGAGTAAAAAAAAAAAAATCTCTCTTATATTCAAAAGGATTAGCTACCCTTATGAATATCAAGGGAACATTTTAAAAGGATGACCTCCAACTAAAGGCCGACACCCCAAGGGGTGAGGCTGTAAGGAGGGAATCTCCCAATAAGTCTAGAACGACCATTAAGCCGGCTAGCCAAAAAGGGTCCTACAAGAGACCCTTGAAGAAATAGTACTATGTATAACGACGAGAAGGACGCTTCTTGCAAAAAGTAACAAGCGCGTGCAAAGAATGTAAAAGGACCCCAAGAGCCCAATGGGTTAACGTGTCCTTACAAGTATAATCAAGGTGCACCAGAAAGATTATCGCCATCAGATCAAGGAAGAGATATGTAATCCACAAACAATAATAATAAGAGGGACTTACCAAAGTCCCTTAAGTTTGATGAACACAAAAGAAAAAATGAGAGAAAGGAGAAATAATGTGAGGGATTACAAAGCAACAACATACATAGGCCGAATACAAAGGAACCTACAAATCTCCATCCTGACCCTTCCACTCAGAAATCTTCTCGACGGCGTAGTCTCCAAAGGGAGATAGGTCAACGGTGGGGTTGGTCCTCCAGACGGCATGCAACGTGTGCTCGACTATGCGATTCTCAGCATCCACAAGCTTGGCCTCAAGCGCACTGATCCTTTCATTTAAAGTTTGGATGGTAGCCTCTAGTTGAATGTTGGTGTGGGAGGTTGATGCAGCCCGAGCTAAGGCGACGTCCCTTTGGAAAACCGCCTTGGTCAATTGACTTGACAAGGCATCCTTTGCCACCTCGGCCACCGATAGGTTCCCCAGTCAAGCTCGTGTTGCAACCGTTGGGTCGATGAAGAGTTGGAGGCGATCAGCCGATGACTCAAGATGGAAGCCTGAGTAAGGGCGAGGATATGAAACAAAGCCTCGAGGGTAAGGTGATATACAAAAAATAATATATAAAAAGTATATATATAACCATCATAAATGAATAAACCGAGTATCACGACAAATACCTATAAGGAGGCTCGCATATAGGCGTCCTCTAGCTCGGCCTTGGGAACATTGTGCAACGTCCCCCACTCACCTTTGGGAAAGTTTCCCAGATGATGGCTCATGGCTTCCCCATACTGGCTTGCCAGAGGATGATCTTCAGGAGCAGAAACATGAGCTTGGCCAGGGGAGGTGTGAGTACTTTCCGAGGCGTGCTTTGTCAGAGATGGGGACCGAGAAGGTCCTGACCCATCTGCAGTTGTGTGGGGAGCAGAAGAGTGCGGAGTCATTTCCTTGGGTAAAGAGGCGCCTGAAGATGCCCCCCTGGGATACCTCCTCGGGGGTAAAGGAGCCTCAACAAAAGGAGGAATGACGAAATTCCTTTTAGGCACGGAGGGGCGAGGGACAGAGGCATCAAAGGGAAACCCGCCGCTAGGCATCGATGGTGACATCCGAGAGGTAGCGCCACTAGTATGACCGTCATCGGCTACACCCTTAGCCCTGCCAGCAGCAGAGTACAAGCAGTAGTAGTTCTCAGACACCACTGTCTCCTCAACGTCCATATGGTCGTCTGAAGGGTAGACATAGTCCCTATCGGCTACCTCGTCATAATTACTTTCATCGTGACCATATACCCATGGACCCACAGGTTCGGGTGCCGTAGGGGGTGGATCCACAGGTTCGGGTGACGTAGGGCGTGGACCCACAGGGTCGGGTGACACAGGGCAGGAACCCGCAGGGTCAGGTGACGCGGGGCGTGGATCCTCAGATTCAGAGGAAACGGAGCATAGGGTGACTGTCTGGTCCGGGGTCAGCATCCTGTACAAGCGAAGGTTGCTCTCTGTAAAAAGGGCACTGGCTTGTTTGCATCCCTTCGGCAAGGCCAGGATATGCATTACTCGGTCACGAGCCGACCGTTTCAAGTTGGAACCAACAACCCCTAAGAGACCTGCCATCAAATGAAAAGAAATAACTACAGTTAGAAAAGCTATAAAAAAAAGAGAGAAGCCGAGTAAAAAGAGAAACCTCTAATATATGGGATCAAAGTGGGAATAGCCTTACGTGGGGTGTTGAAGCTAGTGCGTCGGGTCTGCCCGCTATAAGTAAGGAAGTAGTCTGACTTCCACGACCCCCTATTAGAAATGGAGCCCTCCACGAGGAACTCCCTTTAAGGGCCGTGAATTTCTGGAGTTGGTAGAAGCCGGGGGCAGATGTATTCACCCTCAGGGTGAAGAAGTGATGAACCTCGCTCATCGAAGGCCCCTTAGAGTGCACCTGATGATACAACACATATAGGCAGCTGAGCGTCACCCAGGAGTTGGGGGACAATTGTAGTGGCACCAATTCAAAGTAGTTCAACACTTTGATGAAATAAGGGTGAAGTGGCAAAGCCCCACCAGATCGGATTATGGAATCACTGAAGGCCATGAACCCTTCTGGCAGTTTGGACACGCATTCATTGCGCTCTGATATAATGAACTTGAGATTTAATGCTAACTGATGAGCTTTTAGCATGTTGCCCAGTTTGTTCATGGTAAGTGTGGACCTGCCTGTTTCTTTGGAAGTGTCCAAGGCTTTCCTCGACATCTCAGGTACCTGGACAAAGATAGGCAGCTTATGAGAAATAGACTTTCTAAGGATCCTGGAAGACCCCCCACGTGTCCTATGTCTACCAGCGCTTTGCTTGACCCTAGGGTGCAAGACCTGAGATAGGAGAGGAAGCGCGGGTGGAATCATGGAAAGGAACTCCGGTTTAACCAATTCACGTCTACCGCCTTCAAAGGAGAGATCCCTATGACCGGGAGACTCGTCACGATGAAAGGAAAAAGGCTTAGGGGGCAAGTTTTCTTCTAGGCAAGCAATTTTAGAAAGGTAATCCTGGAGGATTGATTGTAGCTGAGAAATGTATGTCGCTTGCTGGGGGGAGAAACAAAAACCCGCGTCCCTGGTATTGGATTCTAGCTCCCTCTCCAGGTCGCACGCTTTATGTCTGAGGTAGGACAGTCTTCGGAGGTAGAGCGCCCGCACACCCCTACGGTTAGAGGGTCTACATACGTCGGCCTCTGAGTCGGAGGATGACAACTCAATAAATTCAACATTGGACGGACCTTCAGGACATCGCCTAGACGCCATGGACCAGCTAAGACTCGAGGGCGTGTATGCATAAGGGTAACCCTATATCTACAACATGAGTGTGAGGGGTATAAGAAAAGGGCCTATGTATATGTATTGGAAAGGCCATACGAAAAGGATGACAAACTCTGAAGAATGAGTGTCGTGCAACCATTAATTCTACCCCCGTGTAATCAAGGTAAAACAAAATGATAAAGAGAGGAAGGAGGCATACTTGTGGGTATATGAAGCTGAGGGTGTGCAAGGATAGACTTGTGTAGGTGTGGGGTCGGTTGAGCGATAAGTAGGGGCAAGACCGTAGGAGCAAGAGAATGCCTAGCGTCACCACAATGCTAGCCCCCCCCCCCAAAAAAAAAAAAGAGAGAGAGCAAAAGAATCAAGAAAAATAATAATAAAAAAAAAGAGAAGAAAGGAAGATGAATAATGAAAATAGAAGGAAGGTTACCTCAAGAATGCTTTGGAGGTGGATAGAACCCTTGAACTCTTGAAAGTGGTTTGGAGGGAATACCACTAGGCTAGGCAAGTCTTGGTGTGGAGAAATGGCTTCAGGCCTTGGGGTATTTATAAGGATAGTCAAGGCCCCCTAGCCATTGGATCTATATCCCTATGAATGGTGGAGATCAAGAGTATGGGTAACCTTGGGATCCGCAATTGAGAATGATTGGCCCTTATGCAATCTTAGGGATTTTCATGGATCCCCCAAGAGTTAGATGGTTGTTGTGTTTCTTTGGACACTATAAAGAAACACAACTTCAAAATTCACTTTGTGTTTCTTCAGGCGACATTGGGAAACGCTCCAAGGCTGAGTCCACTAAAGTTGGCCATACATGTCAAGCAAGAGAAAAAGAAAGAGTCTACAAACACACTTAAAAGTGTACTTATAGACTCATGGGGAAGTGTAAATGTGGGAATTCTTCCCTTGTGAATTCCATTCAAGAGAACCTCTACACTACGAGGCATCCTAAAGGCTACTTATTGCATGCACAAGGGGACAAGGATGTCACATGGTGTTGAAGGAATTGGGCTAAGAGAGCCACCCTTGCTACGTGAGGGTCCTCGGCCGCTTACCAACCCGAACGCCATCCTTGCTATGCGAGGGTCCTCAGCTGTCATCCCATGCGCGTTGCGTAGCCTTCGTTGTGCGCGGGTCCTCGGCCGGCCATCTACGTATGCCGCGTCCACTCAAGCATCGAGCCTCGCCTCGCCTGCACATGGGAGAAGAAGACCAGCCTCATTATGCGAGACACCCTTGCTATGCGAGGGTGTGGCCTTGTTGCGGCGCCCGTATCCCAAGCCTCGCCTCGCCTGCACCCGGGGGAAGAGGGCCAGCCTCGCTATGCGAGGGTGTGGCCTCGTTGCATTGCCCGTGTCTTGAGCCTCGCCTCCATGTGACCTGCATAGGCCAGCCTCGACCCCTAGCGCCTTGGCCTCTCATGAAACGTATAGGTTGAAGCCTCCTTGACATAGGCACGAGGAACACTTGGAGACACCTAATGGGTGCGCCAAACGAACATTAGGCATCGAACAGGGATTGATGAGGACGGCCGGGTACAGGACACGTGTATTGACACAAGGCATACGGTTGTGAAGAGAATAGAGGCGTGGCCCTGTCATTTGCATCTGAGGAGTAGTGGCAGTACGGACCTGTACGAAGAGTATTGGCACCACTTGAACACCCCCGACCATACACCAGAGCCGACAGTACTATGTCCTGAGCCATAACTCTGGCATTGTTAGGGTAGACACCACTACGCCCTGAGCCACTACACTATCAGTGTACCCGCGTACGTCCCTGTCTCCTGAGACTTATTTGTATCAGGGGCCAATAGAGCCCACCTATAAATAGGCCTCAACCCCTCGGGTTAAGGGGTTGGAAAATTTATTGTATGAGAGACACTTAAGAGATATATGATTTTGATTCCAGGAGAGTTCTAGTTTTTCTGTGGATTCAAGTTATTTCTATCTGGTTCTAAGCTAACCTTAGTATAAAAATCTTAGTTTTCTAACCTTTAATCGTTGATGAGTAACAACATGCTTATCACATAATCAAGCATTTAATCATTTAAATCACACATAATCCTGTTATGCCCTCCTGGCACACTAATCAAGACCCTTAAGCCCTATTAGTAATTTTGGGTCATTACAACTATCCCCTCCTAATGAGAATTTTATCCTTGAAATTTACCTGAATAACTCGAGATATTGATCCCGCATTGCTGACTCAAGCTCCCATGTCGCCTCCTCGACCTTACTATTCCTCCATAACACTTTAACTAGAGGAATCATCTTATTTTGTAGGACTTTATCCTTCTGATCTAAAATCTGAACCAGTCATTCCTCATAAGACAAATCTGTCTGCAATTCCAGGTCTTCATACTTCAACACATGTGTCGTATCAGAGATGTACTTCCGGAGCATAGAAACATGGAACACGTCATGAACTCCCGACAACGACGGTGGCAAAGCTAACCTGTAAGCCACATGTCCGATCCTTTCTAGGATCTCAAAAGGTCTGATGAATCTAGGGCTCAGCTTTCCCTTCTTCCCAAACCTCCTCACCCCTCGCAGTGGTGAAACCCGGAGAAAGACGTGGTCCCCAACCTGGAACTCCACGTCCCTACGCTTGGGATCAACATAGCTTTTCTGTCTGCTCTGTGAGGTGAGCATCCTAGCTCGGATCTTCTCAATAGCTTCATTTGTCTTCTGAACCATGTCCGGCCCCAAATACTTCCTCTCACCCATCTCATCCCAATGAATGGGTGATCTACATCTCCTCCCATATAACATTTCATAAGGAGACACTCCAATCGTTGATTGGTAACTATTGTTGTATGAAAACTCAATCAACAGGAGATACTTACTCCACGACCCCTCAAACTCGATCACGCACACTCGAAGCATATCCTCCAACACCTGAATCGTCCTCTCAGACTGTCCATCAGTTTGAGGATGAAAGGTCGTGCTAAACTTCAACTGAGTCCCCATAGCCTTCTACAAACTACTCCAAAACGTGGAGGTAAAGATAGGATCTCGATCTGACACTATAGACTTAGGAACCCCATGGAGACATATGATCTCCCGCACATATAACTCTGCATACTGATCCACTGTATATGTCATCTTCACTAGAAGAAAATGAGCTGACTTGGTGTATCCGTCCACTATCACCCACACCGAGTCATGATGCCCTACAGTCCTGGGTAAACCTCCCACACAGTTCATTTAGCCACGTACTCCACCACATCCTTCTTCATCCTGGGCCACCAATACAACGTCCGTAGATCCTGATACATCTTTGTGGTACCCGGATGAAGTGAGTACGACGTAGTATGCGACTCATCCAATATCTCTCGTCTGATCCCCACATCAGCTAGGACACAAATCCGCCCCTGATACCGTAACAAGCCAACCTCAGAAATAGAATAGTCCTTAGCTGTAATGACCTAACTATTTCTAAGACCTTGGACCACTAAAACTACTAGACATAGCCACTATTTTTGAGAAAACATACATAAGGAATATTCAAAACTTTATTAAAAACTCCAAAGTAAATATTGAAATACATCAATGAGCGGTATGGGATCCCATTGTTTTAAAATAAAACAATACTTTAAATTAAATGAAGTTGTTTACAAAACTAAATGCGAAAAATACATAAAAACATAATTAAAAAAAACTAAAATAAACGTCATCCTCGATCGACTTGCAGCCCATTCATTCCATTCATCCTCAATACACAAGTCAAGCCACCAAGAATCCTTCCACCTCCGTATTTAGTTTCCTGCATCACATTAAAAATAAAGGAGTGAGCCTAATTCCCAGCTAGGAAAATCTACTAACAACATATAACATAAATCATATACATCAGACTATATCATAAACATATACTATAAAACATATATCATGTAAGACTACAATGGCCATCGTACTTCTTGGGGCTTGTTAACTAAGCAAGTCATATGCCCATAGATTTGTGGGGCTTGCTAGCCAAGCAAGTCATATGCCCATAAATTATTGGGGCTTGCTAGCTAGACAAGTCATGTGCGCAAGGACTATAAACATACTATACATAAGATAACATAACATAAGCATAACATATCATATAAACATATAAAATCTATCCTATTTTCCTTACCAAAACTGGGATATTTGAGAACAAGAGCGGGATTAGAACACTCCTAAAACCAAAAGTAAGAATGGTGAGTTTCTAAAGAAAAGAGATGAAAAGGAAACTAAACCATCAAAGAGGAAACTTACTGAGAAGAACCTTAGATCAAAGAACTTAAACACCTAACCACAAAACCATAAACAGAAGTTAGGAACTGAAAGAAACTTAAGGAAAACTAAGGAATCATAAAGAATAGAACTTATGAAAAATATTACCTTGGATGAACTAGAACCGATCTACACTTCAATATCGAAAACACACTTTATCTCACTACCCAAGTGTTTATAAAGCTTAAGATGATAAAGCTTTTATCCCCAAAACCCAAGTGTATCACTCTATAGAAATCCTAGAAGCTTGAAGGCTCTGAACACAGCTTGAAGAATGAAAGAAATGGCTAGGTACTAGGTCCTATTTATAGAGTTCAAGGAATGAAAATATCTCCTTTTTGGCTTGAATAAAATAATGAATATTAAATGAAAAATACTTGAATATTCAGTCAACAGATGCTTAAGACTCGGTCAAAAACGTTCAGAGGCAAGTCAAGAGGTTAAGGGATGAATCAAGCTCGGATTTCTCGGAGTTCGAAAAACCACTCCTAGGGCCAATATATCGCTCACCCTAGGTGATATATCGCCTAACCCTATATCTCGAGTGCTCACGATTTCGTTCGTGAGAAGTCAACGTGTTTTTCGTATCTCCCGTGTTGCGATATATCGCCTCTAAGGCTGCCATATGTCGGCATACGTTGATAATTTAAACGCATTTTTGCACGAATTTAGGATAATTAGAGTTGATTAATCAGGTTTGACTGAGTAATACGTGATTCCAGCAAGGTCTGGAAGGGTCTAGAGTTTCTAGAAACTTCTAATATTGAATTATCCATTTAAAATGCTTAAATCCTCAAATAAACAAGATTGTGACAAGTGTCATGTTCTTAATGGTTCTAGAAGATTCTAGAGTTTCTAGAACTTTCTTTTATTTAAACTAAAAATAAACATGATTATGACAAGTGTCATACTCTTAATGGTTCTATCTAAACCTTAGGTTATAATTAAAATATTTCTAAGACCAAAATTATTAATCAAACCTTATGTTATAATTAATATTTCTAAACTATAGGTTAAACTTATAAAATCCATAACTATTGCTACGAGTGTCCTACTAAGCCTCAGTTTGAACCAAAATCCACAAAATCTAAAATACTACAAACTGCTACTAACTATCTAGCTAACTAAGTAAACATTCTGGGACTCTACATTAGCTACTCTCGCTAAGACATTCTCTCTAACCTCCTGTAATTGAGCGTCTACCAACTGACCTTCCTTAATCCACTTTAGCAGGGTCGACTGCAAAGTAATGTTGGCCAACCAACCCACTACCAATTCTATCCTTGCTCTGGCCATCTCATCTGCTAACTCTCTCGAAATCTGGGTGGAACTATATAACTGATCAGGGCCCCTCCAGCTCAACGCATCCGCCACTACATTGGCTTTCCCCAGATGGTAAAGGATATCACAGTCATAGTGTTTTACCAACTCTAGCCAACGTCTCTGCCTCATGTTCAAGTCCTTCTGTGTGAAAAAGTACTTCAAACTCTTGTGATCAGTGTATATCTCGCACTTTTCCCCATACAGATAGTGCCGCCAAACCTTCAATGCGAATACCACCGCTACTAGCTCCAAATAATGGGTAGGATACCACTACTCATACTCCTTTAGCTCTCGTGACACATAAGCTATAACTTTCTTGTTCTTCATCAACACACAACCCAAACCAAACCTTGACGCATTGCAATAAACCACAAACTTTCCTCCCTCCGAAGGAAGACTCAACATAGGTGCAGTAATAAGTCGCTGCTTCAATTCTTGGAAACTGTTCTCAAACTTGTTTGACTAGACGAACTTCAAATTCTTCCGTGTCAATTCTGTCATCGGTACTGCTATCTTCGAGAAGCCTTCCACAAATCGTCTTTAGTAACCTGCTAAACCGAGAAAACTCCGAACCTCCGAGGCGTTCCTTGGCCTCGGCCAATCCCTAACTGCCTCCACCTTTGATGGATCCACCTTAATCCCATCTACACCAACAATGTGTCCAAGGAATGTCACTTCTGGTAACCAAAACTCACACTTCTTAAACTTAGCGTAAAACTGATGCTCTCTAAACCTCTGCAGAACCTGTCAAAGATGAAACTCATGCTCTACCACTGAGCTGGAGTACACTAATATGTCGTCGATGAAGACAATGATGAACTGATCCAAAAAGTCCTTGAACACCCTGTTCATTAGGTCCATAAAGGCTGCTGGGACATTGGTCAAACCAAACGACATGACCAGAAATTCATAGTGCCAATACCTCATTCAGAAGGCCGTCTTCGGTATGTCCTCATCCTTGATCCTCAGCTGGTGATAACTAGATCGAAGATCAATCTTCGAGAACACCGTCTTACCTTGTAGCTGACCGAACAAGTCGTCAATCCTTGGTAGAGGATACTTATTCTTGATAGTCAACTTGTTCAATTCCCTATAGTCTATACACATCCTCAGAGTCCCGTCCGTCTTCTTCACAAACAAAACTGGAGCACCCCATGGCGAATAGCTTGGCCTGATGAACCCCAAATCCAGAAGCTCATGTAATTGTATCTTCAATTCCTTTAGTTTTGCCGGTGCCATTCTATATGGTGCCCTCGACACTGGCTCTGTCCCTGGCGCCAACTCAATAACAAACTGAATCTCCCTGTGTGGCGGCAGCCCTGGTAAATCCTCAGGGAACACGTCCAAAAACTCACAAACCAATCTAGTCTCCCCCGGCCCTGTTGGCGAAACCCTAGTGGTATCCACCACACTAGCCAGAAAACCAATACATTCTCCCTGTAATAAATCTCTGGCTCTCAGCGCTGATATCATGGGTACGCAGGGTCCATATACCTCTCCCACAAAGACAAAGGGATCCTCGCCCTCCGGCTCAAAGGTCACCATCTTCTTCCTGCAATCAATAGTGGCTCCGCATCTGACCAACCAATCCATCCCCAAAATCATGTCAAAGTCCTCCATACCCAACTCAATCAAGTCTACTAAAAATTCCCTACAATCAACCATCACTGACAGTGCTCTAATCCACCTCCTAGAAACTACCAGTTCTCCTGTAGACAAAGTAGTCCCGAACCCTGCAATATAATACTCACTAGGTCTACACAGTCTATCAATCACCTTACTAGAAACAAATGAATGCATAGCACTAGAGTCAATCAATACAGTAAAAGGAGTGCCAGCGCTAGAAAGCTGACTTGTCACTATCGAGGGACTAGCCTCGATCTCTGCCTGTGTCAGGGTGAACACTCGAGCTGGAGTCAAGCTGTTCACCTTCCTTGCTTCCCCTTTCTTCATTGTTGGGCAGTCCTTCTTGAGGTGTCCTACCACCCTGCACACATAACAGGCCTTAGCCCGAAATTCGCCCGGATGGCGTCTTCTGCACCTCGTACACTCAGGATAGCTCCTCCATGAGTCACCGCCTCCCTGACGGCCACCCTGAGTACCCCGACCTCTCCTATCAAGACCAAGAGCAGTCGAAGCATTAGGGGTATTCCTCTTCATATCATTGGGGCCTCCGCCTCTACCAGACCCGGAGTAGGGAGGCACCGCCCTGCGACCCTCCTGCGTTACTGCACTCTCCCTCCATATCTTATTCTCCGCTTCCTCAGCGGTAAGAGCCTTCTCTACAGCCTGGGCATAAGTTTTCCCCTCAGGAACTGTTGTAATCCTCACATCTTGGGCTATCACAGCATTAAGTCCTCTGATAAATCTGTCTTGCCTAGATGCATCAGTAGGCACAAGATTCGGTACGAACTTCACAAGTTTGTCGAACTTCAAGGCATATTCTGTAACTGTCATGCTGCCCTGAACCAACCCCACAAATTCATTAACCTTTGCCTCCCTAATAGCAACATTGTAAGACTTCTGGCTAAATAAATCCTTAAATCCTTCCCAACTCAATGTAGTAACATCCCTGGTCTATGATGCCATTTCCCACTAGATGCGGGCATCCTCTCTCAACATATATGCAGCACAAGCCACTCTGTCGTGACCCTCTACCCTCATAAAATCCAGAATAGTAGTGACCATACTCATCCACTGTTCAGCCTTTAGTGGTTCTAGTCCTCCCTCAAAAGTTGAAGGATGCTGTTTCCTGAACCGCTCATACAAAGACTCCCATTTATTTCCAACCTCTACTGGTTGTACAACTGGTACCACTACAGGTGGCACAATAGGGGCAGGACTCCCTGACGGAGCCTGCTGTTGTAGAAGTCAGATCTGCTCATCCTGGCTCTGTAGCCGTGCTTGCATGTCTGCCATAAGTTGCTGCCAGTTCTCAGGGACTGGCGGAGGGGTTTGGCACTGATCATCATCCCTTGCCTCAAATATACTGCCGGTAAGTCATACAGATCGTCTTGGACGCATAACTATCCAAGTTAATCTACAATCAATGAATCGGCAGTCAGATTATGATGGCAGGGTAATAATCCTTCCATACTCCACCATTGGAACTCAATCATTCACAAGCAACAAAGATATAACAATTTACTCAAATATTCATTCACATACAACAACAATCCTAATAAGCATGCCTCAATATCATCACACAACCATCAAGGGCCAGGCCCTATCAATATCTCATGCTTCCTATTAATCACACAGATATCAGCATTCATATTCCATTCTAATCATTTAAGCATATAAACACGTATGCACAATTACCAAACCCTGAGTTGAGCTTGTCTTTAGCGACGAATGTACATGTCCAGCCAGTCTTCAGGACCCTTAAACCTAGGACGCTCTGATACCAAGTTGTAACGCCCTGGGTAGCCAAGACTATTACACTGTGTGTTTATAAAGGTGCAAGACTTGCTAATCAAGTAATTTAATTAGAAACATGTCACTGAAACTATAATTGAACTAGGGTTAAAAGAATTTGGTCATAAAAGTTGCATTTCATTTAGATAAACATTTTGCACATGGGATCCCAAAAGGAATAGAGTTTAAAAGGCAGTTTACAAAAAATTCCAAGTTATAATAATGTACTGGCCACTCTAAGGGCAAACCAAACATTTAGGCTTCTCCCGTCCTATACCACTCCTCGGCCGTGGCAGCTGATCAGCTGACTATGTACATTCAGCCTCAAATCTCTCCAACTCAGGATTAGTCCACCTTGCCCTTGCCTTTACCTACACCATGTAGCACTCGTGAGCCAAGACCCATCAAGAAACCTATAATACATAGCATAGATAGTTTACGAATCATCAATAAGATATACACAAGTCATACAACTCACATAAACAATGATATCAATCTACAAGCCAACAATCAGTTTAACATCAATAAACATTTCACACAATATCTAGATTTGACGCCCTTAGGCCGCACCCTCTATATACGTCACTGTCTTCGGCTCACTTAGGTCGAGCCCAGTGTTCAACCGACTGACTCTGGCTCGCTTAGGCCAAGCTTAGTGATTATTTGATTAACCTCAGCTACCAGTGGCCGAACCGCGCCCTGTGCGCAAATATTGATTTCGACACTCTTAGGCCGTTTATCACATGTCCCCATGGTATAATACCATCTATGACATCGGATACAAGTAAAGGGAACTCTTAGTCCCAAAATAACCACATAACTGGGTGCAGTTTCTTACCTTTGATTGCAATAGATTTGATTAGTGAAATCGACCTTCAAGCACGATCTCATCCGAGCCCTAGCGAACTCCTAGTCACAGCCATAAATTAGAACCATCACTAAACTTCAATTCTGTAACCTATCCTCGGGACCAATCCCGAGCTCTTGGGAAGCCCTAATTCCACCAAACGGGGTGGTGGAATCAAACCTCGAGCCCCCGGGCAAAAACCCTAAGAAATTTCCCAAAAATCTACTTCTGAAGGCAGGGTAGTGCTACAGCGCCATAGAGTAGGCGCTACAGTGCTACAAGCAGAGCCAAAATCCCCAGACAACCCAGGCCTTGCACTGTAGCGCCCTAAGGCTAGCGCTATAGCGCTACTTACAGCATCAAAACACCCTCTGATTTCTCATTCGATTTTCCTCGAGCCAAAACTCCCTAAAACCCCTCCAAACCTCAATTGCACTCCAAATTGAGTCTACCATCCCCTACATCTCATCCCACATTGCCCAACAACATAAAACTTAGCCACATGCACCATCAAATAAAGAAAACAAGATTTGAACTCAAAACTCACGAACTCATTAGCAGAAACCAGAACTAACTCAGCAACTTAGATGATCAAGCTCAGAGTTTCTTACCTTTGATGGGGAATTCGACCCTAGGTTGCCCTTAGTATCCCTCCAGCCTTAAGCTCCTCAATTATTCAAGCTTAATTCTCTTAACTTCCACCCAAAACTCAAGTTCAGAATTCAATTCTAACAAAGTTCAGAAAACTCAACAGAAACCTTTAAACCTTACCTCAATTGAGTAATTAACTCCTGCTAAATCCTTTAGCTTCACCAAGGATCCTAACCCCAAGCTCTAGCCTAAGCTTTCCTTGAGTTAAAGCTTCAAAAATTCTCAAGAGATGATGAAGAATGAGGAAACCGAATGGGAGAGAATGGGTAAGCTCAATGTTCTATTTTACCTCCTCTTCTTTTCTTTTCTTTTAGCTTATATTACTTTCTAAACATTCCACTAAGTCTATAAAGGCAGAATATCACTTATCCCTTTTTAAATCAAATGACCATTTTGCCCTCCCATTAAAACCTAAGCCTTTAAACATTCTAAGGTTATTTTGGTCATTTGTTTCCAATTCCCGCTAATTCCTCGAGTGTCCCTAATAATTACTGCTTACTTCCTGATACCTAACTAATCACCAATTATTTTCCTCAATGTCGAATAGTCTCCAATATATTTCCCAAATTCCCAGAAATACCCCCAGGCTCCCCCGAGTCAGGTATAAATCCCCACCGTGACTTTTTTGCTAAACCGCTCACCAGGATCCAAATACACATAATCATGCATCTCATATATCCAAATAATCATATAAGCATGCTTATCACATAATCATGCATTTAATAATTTAAATCACACATAGTCCTGTTATACCCTCCCGACACACTAATCAAGGCCCTTAAGCCATATTAGTAATTTTGGGTCGTTACACAAGACATGGTAAAAATATAGTACAAGTTGGAGCTAGGACATGGTAAAAATATAAGTCCGGGTCAGAGCCAGGACATGGTAAGAATATAGTTTGGGTTGGGGTCAAGTGATGGTAAAAATATATAGTCCGGGTTGGAGCCAGGACAATGGTAATATAGTTTGGGTTGGAGACAGGACATTCATGCTGGAACTAGGTTGAGGCTCGGATCCCTTGCTGTTAATCTATTGATTAGTTATGGTATGTGTTATATATCTTGAATATTCTGGGAATTTTCTGAGTGCAGGTTATTGTGATATGTGTGAACTTGGTTGTTCGAAACAACCAAAGTATTTATTTCAGACATGGTTATATATCTTGAATGTTCTGAGAATTTTCTGAGTGTAGGTTATTGTGATATGTGTGAACTTGGCTGTTCGAAACAACCAAAGTGTTTATTTCATATATGGTTATATATCTTGAATGTTTGAGATTTTTTGAGTGTAGGTTGTTATGATATGTATGAAACTTGATTGTTGGGTGCAACCAAAGTTCTTGATTTTCTGTTATGGCTATCATTGAGAATTGTATGATAGGATTGGAACTTATCCAATACCCTAATAACCAGTAGCGATATCTACCTTAGGTCGACCCGTTACTGGATTTTAGTATACTTGTGTGTAAGCCTATTCTTACTAAGCGTTGTCGCTTACCTACTTGTTCATGTTGTAAGTAAGTACAAAGGCAAAGTGGATCAATGAGCGACGGAGTCTGCTTATGGATATGTACATGTGGCTTGACCTAGGGAGATTTTTGATGGATCACCATTTTGAAAAAAAAAGGTGGAAGTTTGTTATTTCTTTGGGATAATTGTTTTGTTATAACTTTGTGGAAGATTAGTTGTATTTCCGTTTGCTAAACTAATAGTGTGCGCACACGATATTTTTAAAAGTTATTTTTATATGGATTTTCGGTACAGTGAGTTAAAAGTAAAAAGTTTAAATTTCCACATGATTTTGGTCTTGTATGTTTTGGGTCGTTACATATGGGCAATTTATTAATTATGAATTAATTAATTATTTAACTATATAGTTTTTATTTTAAAAAACTATAGGTTAAAATAAATATTAATCTTGTTTGGATTAATATATAAAGAGAGATTAACAATTATCTTATTTAGAATAAAATATTTATTTATTTGAAACTGATATTTTAAGATAAAGTTAATTTTAAATTAACTAATGTTTATTTTGGGATAAATATATTGTCTTAAATATTAATTAAATAAAAAAAATGAGAAAATTAGGAAAAAAGCTAATGTGGCTCACGCCACTCACTGTATTGCACAGTGAGCGGCGCCACACATGGATATTTCCTATTCCTAAGATTTGAATTTTAAATAATTAGTTTATTTAATTATTCTTTTTTAAATATGATTTAAATTAAATAATTAAATAAGGTTATAACCGATTAGTTTTATTTTAATAAAATAAAGATTAATTAAATAAGTTAATTATCGTTATAAACCTAAAAAGAAGGTTATTGTTAAAAAAATCAGAGACTCTCTCTCAAAAACAGAAGCGATAGTTTTCCTAAATCTGAAAAATATTTAATTCCTCTTCTCTCTATCAAACATCTCTAGATCCCATGTGTTGAGTACATCTAGAGAGTCATAAATCAATATTTTGAATCCTATGTGCCCACACACGTCCTTGTGTGTTTGAGGATTGGTTTGGAAGATCAATGTGTGAGTCTTAAAAACATGGATAGGAAGAATGTTGATTTTATACAAAAAGATTCGATAACACTTGATAGGCTACAAGATGTAATCTCTAATCTGATTGTATGCAATTTAATATATATATATATATATATATATATGTGTGTGTGTATGATCTTGGCTGGTATTAATAATTATTAAAAAGGGCCCATCCCCCCACTGTGTATCTCTGATTTGCTCTTTTAATACCAACAATTGGTATTAGAGCAGTCTACATACATATATATATATATTAAATGACGAGTGGGTTTCCTACATTTTTATATGTATGTTGATATGTATAATGAATGGATGGATATTTTTTTTTTAATGTATGGTTGAATGATGGATCGTTAATTATATGGTGATATTGGGTTAGGAATTTGAATTTCTAGATCTTGTGTAAGTCATAAGGGTATAAGATTTTTGTAAAATTTTATTTTTGAAATATGTATTTTAAAAATCTGTAAACAAAGAAGAAAGAAGGACCCAAGCCTATGGCCCGAGCCTTGCCGCACGCACCAGATCGAGCCACGACTCCCTACACACCGCACGCGCGCCTGCGAGCCTACGCCCTTGTGCTTGCCCACCCGCACCCGTGTGCGTGCATGCTCACCCCTCTATGCCCATTGCATGTGCACCCAGCTTCTGTGCTTACTGTATGTGACATCCACCAACCCGAGCCCTTGTGGCTCCTCCATGCCGTCGACCCTAGTGATCTAGGGCACCATTCTTGGTGCCCAAGTTAGATCCTAATTTTGTGCCATTATCTTTTATTTTATTAATTTTAAATTGTTTGAATTTGAAAATATTTGAATTTGGTTCTTTAATTATTTAAATTAAACTAAATTAAAAAGATGACATAAATAGTTATTTAATTAAAAGTTAGTTTTAATTAAATAAATTAATTAGAAAGTTAGTTTCTAATTAATTAGTGGACCTAACAAATTCCTAAAGATTTGCAAGAAAGCCTAAAAGAGAGGAGACACATTCTTGGAGTCTTGGAAACAAGTCATAGGATATTTTGAAATTGTATTTCTATTTTTTCAATGGTTGTCAATTTAGAAATACCCAATAGTACTCGGTGTTGAGAATTACTTATACATGATCTTATTTATTTTCATGTAAATCATATATCAAACAAATTAATATAAGAAAACATAGAATATGTTTCTATAATTGAATTTAAACAGAGATAATGATAAGAACACTTAAAATATATGTAGCGGAATGAATTAGTCATTCTTTCAGTTTCTCTAACCTTTATATTCTTTCTGTATCAGGGTATCACCAAGAAACTAAACCAATCTTTAAATTTCTTCACAGCCTTCCACAATATCCTTAGAATCACCTAGACTAGAGTGAGCAATTCTCAATACATGAGATAGATACAGAAAGAAGAAGAGAAGATAATATGGAGGCTTAGAAAAGGACTTTTGTTGTAGAGAGAGTCTAAAACCCTAAAAACTAGATCTTCTGATAATCTGTTTTCAACTTTCACATAACATTCCTTTTAAAGGCTCAATTAGGTCACTTATTTAATTAAAAAAATTAATAAAATAATAGGCAATTACAGCCCTTAGGTCAAAATTCTCATGAGCTATAAGCCCGTGAAATTTCCCATTTAATTATAAGCCTGTTGGACTTAAAATCAAGGCCCGAATTATTTTCTATTGATTAATTAATTAAATAATTATTTAAATATTTCATCGAATTGATTATTTATAATTTGAACCTTGATTTAAACTTATTTATTAATTTAGACACCCATTTGTCTTAATTAATAAATCTTCCACCAAATATTTTTTCTTCTCTAAATTCCATAACTCTGTGAAACTATCCAAAATTGACCTGGTCGACTTTGATATTCTAATTGATGTTTAAAAAATTAATTGAGACTATCTAGATGATTTTATCCAAGGTACTGTGGGTACCATGGGCCTATGAAATCAAGGTCCAATAAGTTATTATAAATTTAACAAATAAATTTACTAACTTATTAATTCCTCATGACTCTACTAAAAACTCAGAATTGCACTCTGAATTCATAGAACGCTCTATAAGAAATATAGATAAGTTATTAGTTATCTATTGTTACAACCATAATTATCACTCAATCCTCTATAGATGGTCTACAATGAGATGGGACTAAAATGCCGTTTTTCCCCTCATTGTATTTTATCCTTTAAACACTTAGATCCTTGTAAATGATATTTCAGTAAACTAATATTAACAACTGAAATGATATCTTTATCATTTAGCACCTTGAACCAAACTAAAAGGAAACCATCATTTCACTTCTTCATCAGAAGCTGTAGATGTTCATATCTATGATTAAAACTCACACTCAATTATGCCACCGAGTTCCCAAGATGCAAGTATGGGCTAGTCCGTAGGGTAAGCTGGTAACGAACAAGTCAAAGAACTCAAATAATACAATTAGTTAGAATACTAACCACTCAGAATTGAGATTGAATTGACCTATGGTCGACTATATGATATGACTAGAATAGATAATAACGGTATGTTTACTTATCCTATCTATTGTCAATATCGGTCCAGTTCGATGTAACAAATACATCCGATGTTATCTACTTTGCTAATGTTACAGAAAGAACACAACACTACAATGTGTAAGTAGATCATATCGTAGATTGGCAAGTCTGTGTAAATCTTGTGCACAGACTAATCTTAGGACTAACTTATATTTGAACTTATAATTATATGTATATACCACCGTGATTACATCACTATAAATACGATTAGCTATATGCTTGAGATTTAATAAAAGTTTATATTAAACAAATAATCAAGAAAATAAAACATGTGAGCAAAGTGATTGGCCAAGTCAAAAAATGATTTCTATTCTTTTATTGATAATAAATGAGATTACAAAGAAATTGTGTTTTAATTAGGGCATAAAAACGCAACAAACTCCCACTTGCACTAATTGAAACTAATGCCTTAATTCTACTAATCCCATTTCGTTGATATGCTTATCAAATGTAGCTTCTGGTAGTGTCTTTGTAAACGGATCCGCAAGATTGTCTTCAGAAGCAATCTTCATAACCTTCACATCTCCCCTGGCCACATATTCTCGAATAATGCGATACTTCCTTTCTATATGCTTACTCCGCTTGTGACTTCGAGGTTCTTTCGAGTTGGCTATCGCTCTTGTGTTGTCACAAAACAACAAAAGTGATTTATCAATTTCTGGAATAACACCAAGATCTGAATAGAACTTCTTTAGCCAGACTATTTCCTTAGCTGCTTCCGACACAACTATGTATTCAACCTCCATGGTGGAATCTGAGATCGCAGACTACTTTACACTTCTCCATATCACAGCTCCACCCCCAAGAGTAAACACCATTCCAGAAGTAGACTTCTTGTCATCGACATCAGGTTGAAAATCTGAATTGGTGTGGCCTACAGGGTTCATAACACCACCCTTGTAGACTAATATATAATCCCTAGTTCGCCTTATATACTTTAGAATATGCTTAACTACTGTCCAATGTTCTAGTCTTGGGTTTGACTGATATCTACTCAGTACTCCAACTGCATAGCAGATATCTGGTATAGTACACAACATAGCTTACATCAGACTTCCAACTACATATGCGTAAGGAACTTTTCTCATTGCATCTTCCTTTTTAGGAGTCAGAGGAGACTGGTTCTTTGAAAGATGAATTCCATGGCAAGACGATCTTGGAATTTGTCATTGATAAACAATCAAAAACTTTATCAATGTAAGCTGCTTGAGATAGAGCTAAGAGTTTGTTCTTTCTATCCCTAATAATCTGGATACCTAGAACATAAGTTTCTTCATCCAAATCCTTCATCTGGAATTGAGTGCTCAGCCAATTCTTCACATCTGATAATTTCTTAACATTTTTTCCAATGAGTAAGATATCATCTACATAAAGAACCAGGAATACCACTATTTGATTTGCCTTCAGTTGGTAAACACAAGGCTCATAAATATTTTTTTCAAAGCCATAGGTATTGATTATCTCGTCAAACCTAAGGTTTCAGGAACGCGAAGCTTGCTTAAGTCCATAAATGGACCTATTCAACTTGCAAACTTTTCCTTTTTGTCCAGCTACTTTAAATACTTCTGGCTGATCCATATAAATGACTTCGTTAAGGTTCCCATTAAGAAAAGTTGTCTTGATGTCCATTTGCCAGATCTCATAGTCGAGAGCGGCTGCTATGGATAGGAGGATGCGAATGGACTTGAGCATGGATACTGGACTAAAAGTTTCCTCATAGTCCTCGCATTCTTTTTGGGTATAACCCTTTGCCACTAATCGAGATTTATAAGTTTCGATCTTTGCATCAACACCTCGTTTCTTCTTGTAGATCCACTTGCACCCAATGGCCCTAAAGTCACTAGGTGCTTCCACAAGATCCCGGACGGAATTTGAGTACATGGACTCCATTTCCTGTTTCATGGATTTGAGTCATAGTTTCTTTTCGGGGCTAGCCATTGCCTGTTTGAAAGAAAAAAGATCATCATCACCAGTGTCACCAACAACTATATTGGTTTCACAATCTAAACCATAGCGAACTGGGTTCCTAGAAACCCTCCCACTACGACAAGGCTCTGTGACTATTTGCTCAGGAACAGTGGTACTTTCTTTATTTAAATCGACTTGCGTCGGTTGGACATGAAGAGTGGGAATTTCATCATCAACTTTTGTTGATGACGATGGAACATTGGTTGGAGTCAATTCTTTAACCATCTCATCTAAAAGTACTTTGCTGCGCGGTTTGAAGTTTTGGACAGTCATTTTCAAGAAAAGTAGCATTTGTAGAAGTAAATACTTTCTTTTCTGAATGACTATAGAAAAGTACACCCCGAGTGCCTTTAGGATAGCCAAAAAACATGCAAACTTTGGTTTGCGGTTCTAGCTTTCCTTCCTTTTTCCTCAGGACGTGGGCGGGACACCCCATATTCTATAATGACGTAAACTAGGTTCACAACCATTCCAGCATTCTAAAGGTGTTTTGGGGATTGTTTTGGATGGTACAACATTTAAAATGTCATTCATAGTTTCAATTTCATGTCCCCATAATGAAGTTGGCAGAGTTGAGTAACTAAACATGCATCTAACCATTTCCAATAAAGTTCTGCTCCAGCGTTCTGCTACACCATTTTGTTGTGATGTACCCGGGCAGTAAGTTATGATAAAATCCCAAGTTCAGTTAAATGATCTTGGAACTGCATATCTAAATATTCTCCACCCCTATCAGATCGTAAGATCTTTAACGTTATACCTAATTGCTTTTTAGCCATAGCTAGGAATTCTTGAAACTTTGAAAATGTTTATGATTTTCTATGCATTAGGTAAAGCCATGAGTATCTAGAGTAATCGTCAATGAAGGTGACAAAATACTCAAAACCACCTATGGCTTGTATATTCAAAGGTCCACAAACATTTGAATGAACAAGTCCAAGTGGTTCTTTGGCCCTATCACCCTTTGCAGAGAGTGGACGCTTGGTCAATTTGCCTTCTAGACAAGATTCACAGACTGGTAATTAACCTAAGGTGAGTTCACTCAAAGGCCTGTCCTTTGTAAGTCTTTGAATTCTATCATAGCCAATGTGACCTAGTCTCAAGTGCCATAAATACATCATGTTATCATTTTCGGTCTTTTGACGTTTATTGTTCCTAGGTTTAGCTACTTTGAATAAATCATTATTAAGTGTGAGGGGTTCGTTAGGTCGCAAAATGTAAAGCCCATTTTCCAAACATGCAATACACAATTGTGATCCATTGAAAGAAATAGATATATTAGAACTTGTAAAAGTCATAACAAATTATTCTAATTGCAACATGAAAAATGAAATTAAATTTCTACTAAAATCCAGAATAAAAAATACATCTTTCAAAATTAAATATTTATTTCCAAACTTGAGGGAAGCTCTTCCTCTAGCTTGGACCACAAGGAACGCTCCGTTCCCAACTCTAAGCTTTAAGACGCTTTTGTCCACTTCCTCCCATGATTCAAGAAGTTGTAAAGAGTTACAAACATGGTTAATAGATCCAAAATCAATAATCCAAATAGATTTATCATTCTCTAAAACACATGTTTCTAAGATGAATGAGCTATAATCATCACCTTTGTTTTTCACTGCTAGAAACTTGGGGCAATCCTGTGTCCAATGCCCCTTCTCATTGCAGTTAAAACACTTACCTTTACCTTTCTTGCTTTTCTTTTTCTTCCCCTTTGGCGTCTGTGCACTTGGTTGTGCACTCGTATTTGCAGGTCTGGGTTGGTGTTTTTTCCACCTTTCCTCTTATTTCCAGCTTTCAAAGATGAAGCTAGGTTAGCTTCAGCCTTAGCTGGATCAGCAGCAACAACAGTAGTCTTATTTTATCCTCCCTTGTTTGGTCAACCCATGATAGAATCAAAATTCTGGAGCTCGTTCATGAGTTATGTCAGACCTTAGTTGAGTTTATTGATCACATAGTTGGTGGTGAACGCCAGGAAAGCTGGAGAGAGACTGTTGAGGATTAAGCTGACTTGAGTCTCCTAATCTATTGTAGCTCCATGCAGTTCAGCTTCCTGAAAGTAGTTCGTCATCTTGATCAGGTGATCACAAACATGCTGAGACGGTGTCGACTGAGCATTGGCATACTTTGTGGTGGCCTCAAAACGAGTCTGTACAGACTTTGCCCCAAACATGTCTTGGAGCTAATCCATGATTTTGTAGGCCATCTCAACATTCTCCATCTTTGTCTTGAGAGTGTCGACCATACTACTCAACATGTAGTACCGTGCTTGTTATTAGCCGCCTGCCAACACTCGTATTTGTCTCTAATTGACTTGGTAGCTCCTTTAGCTGGAACTTCCAGGGAATCTTTAGTCATGATGAACTTGAGTTGTCACCAATCAACACTATGTTTATATTCTGCTTCCACTTAAGGAAGTTTTCTCCATAGAAAGTTGAGAAATGATGGGAGTAGACACAACCATAATAATACTACATATTATCAAAAAAATATAAATCAATCACATTTTCTCAATAAAGCTTCTATTCACTCAAATTTCAAGAAATAACATAACATATACCACAAAATATGTAAGATATGGAAAAAAATACAAAAATAATCATATCTCTATTTCTTTAGTTTTTTTTAACTAATCTATGATATTGTTGTCCTGGTTGGCGAGAGTAAAAAAAGTATCATTAGTTAAACAGAGTTATAAACTCATTTAATAATGGACACCTTTATTAACAAGCTACTATTTAATCAAAATAAGAAAACAAAATTTCTTATTTTAATGAGCTAGACCCACGGGTTCGATAATCATAGATTTAGTCCTAGCAGTCACCGTATGGGTGAGTCTATTAGAATTTGACCTATAATTATCTATCTTTCGAAGTTTAACCTTGTCAAAATAACTAATGAACACCTTCCATAGGGGGACGAATCAAAGCATCTTGAGACCCCATTAAGCTATCGATCTTGTTAAACTAATGGTGGAGATCAGATATAATTCTTAAAACAAGCTCATTATTTAATTAAAAATAGTATTTTATTATATATTCGAGAAATTAATGACTATGGTTCTCCAAAAAATTATAAAATTAAATTATTAAAACCAAAGTCCTATAATTTTCTATTAATTTTAAAGTGTCACATTGAAACAAATTCAATTAAATTAGAATTAATTTGTTGCTAATTAATATTTAGGTTTAACTATTATAACGAACCTATACAATTAAGTTAAACTCAAGCAAATGAGCCTTAACAATTGAGCTTGTATAGAGGAGGGCTGGGTCCAGTATGTCGTTCCCACTATTAGGCCTCCAAACTTCCATATAAGGTCCAAAATATAGGAATTTAAACCATCGTTTTATTAATTGTTATTAATTGATTAGGCCCACTCCGGTCATGCAAAGTAAATGAGCATTCACAAGTGGAATCACCCACAAGAGAGGAATTTAAAATTTATATTTTCTAATGGGCCCAAATAAAACTTATCATTTTATAAATGTTTTATTTAGCAAAATATCATATATTATGCAAACATATGAGCCACTATATGCATCTAAGCCAAATTGCAAAAATACCACATATAGTGCAAACAAACATGTTATAATTGGATGGTCCTAATCATGCTACTATATGAGCAAGTCTATGAATTTATGCAAAAATACTACAATTTATTTCATTTGCAAAAATACCACAATTAATTTTCTATAATTTATCCAAAATTCGAATTGATTAAATTTTGCAAAAATAAATAAGCCAATTTAAATGAAATTTATAAAAAATTAACATAAGTTAAATTAAATTTCATTTATCAACAATCAACTTATTTAAGGTTATTTTAAAAAATATTTATTTAATTTAAATAGGATTTATCAATAATTTACAAAAGTTAATTTAAATCTCATTTATTAAAAAATTAATATTTTATTAATTGGTTTGCAAAACATGATATTTTTAAAATTTGACCAATTTTAAATTTTAAAAACAAATATCATTAATTATTTTTAAAAAAATATCTTGTATTGTTACAACTATCGGCAAATATCTTAATTATTTTACTAAAAAAATATTAATAGTTATAACAAACTTAAAATATCTTAAATAGTTAAACAAATTCAAATATCCATAAAGATATCTAGTCAAAAAAATTTCAAATAATTTAAATATTAAAATCTGTAGAATAATAAGATATTAATATTTTCAAATAAAATATTTCGAAAATATCAAGTATTTAAAAATATATCTTTAATATCTGATAACTTAATTCTAATATTTTAATATAGTAAAAGATTTAAAATTAATTAGCTAACCTATTTTTAAATTTGAATTTGAATCTTTATAGAAAATATCTAATTTTTAAGTATCAAACAAGAAAAAAATATATTTTTTAAAAAATATATTTTTAAATGATAAAATAAATATGATATCTTTGGGTTATCCCATTAAAAATTACATTCAAAATTCAAAATTTAAGAAAAATTATATCGTAGGCTGTGGCCAGTGATTCTTGGTGGCCGCGGCCATGTGACTATTCTGGGAAAAATACGCGCTCTAACCGTGACTAGTAGTCTCTGACTCCTAGGCCGCGACTAGTGATTCCTGGTGGCCGTGGCCACAACCCAAAATATTATTTTCAAAAATAATTTTGTGTAATTTTTCAACCCAAAAACGTTTCTAAAGAATTTTTACAATGTTTTACACCAAATAAAACATTTATAAAAATTAATTGCATAGAAAACACAACAAAATAACCCAAATTTGCTAATAATTTCATAAAATTCAACATGCTTCATAAAAAACATGAAATTCATCCGATCTTCAAATTTCTTCACAGCCTTCCACAATATCTTTAGAATCTCCTAGACTATAGTAGGAAATTCTCAACACATGAGATAGATATAGAGAGAAGAAGAGAAGAGAATATAGAGGCTTACAAAATGACTTTTGTTGTACAAAGAGTCTAAAACCCTAAAAACATCAAAACTAGATCTTCTGATCATCTATTTTCAACTCTCACTTAGCATTTCTTTTAAAGACTCAATTAGGTCACTTATTTAATTAAAAAAATCAATAAAATAATAGGCAATTACAACCCTAGGTCAAAATTCTCATGGCTATAGGCCCGTGAAATTTCTCATTTAATTATAAGCCCGCTGGACTTAAAATCAAGACCTGTATTATTTTCTATTGATTAATTAATTAAATATTTATTTAAATATTCATCGAATTGATTATTTATAATTTGAACCTTGATTTAAACTTATTTATTAATTTAGACACCCATTTGTCTTAATTAATAAATCTTCCATAAAATCTTTTTTCTTCTCTAAATTGCATAACTCTGTGAAACTATCCAAAATTGACCTGGTCGACTTTGATATTCTAATTGATAATTAAATAAATTAATTGAGACTATCTAGATGATTTTATCCAAGGTACTGTGGGTACCATGGGCATATGAAATCAAGGTCCAATAAGTTATCATAAATTTAACAAATAAATTTACTAACTTATTAATTCCTCATGACTCTACTAAAGACTCAGAATTGCACTCTTGAATTCATAGAATGCTCTATAAGCAATATAGATAAGTTATTAGTTATCTATTGTTACAACCATAATTATCACTCAATCCTCTATAGATGGTCTACAATGAGATGGGACTAAAATACCGTTTTTCCCCTCATTGTATTTTATCCTTAAAACACTTAGTTCCTTGTAAATGATATTTCAGTAAACTAATATTAACAACTGAAATGATATCTTTATCATTTAGCACCTTGAACCAAACTAAAAGGAAACCATCATTTCACTTCTTCATCAGAAGCTATAGATGTTCATATCTATGATTAAAACTCCCACTCAATTATGCCACTGAGTTCCCAAGATGCAAGTATGGGCTAGTCCGTAGGGTAAGCTGGTAACGAACAAGTCAAAGAACTCAAATAATACAATTAGTTAGAATACTAACCACTCAGAATTGAGATTGAATTGACCTATGGTCGACTATATGATATGACTAGAATAGATAATAACGGTATGTTTACTTATCCTATCTACTGTCAATATCGGTCCAGTTCGATGTAACAAATACATCCGATGTTATCTACTTTGCTAATGTTCTAGAAAGAACACAACACTACAATGTGTAAGTAGATCATATCGTAGATTGGCAAGTCATTGTAAATCCTGTGCATTGACTAATCTTAGGATTAACTTATTTTGAACATATAATCATATTTATATACCACTGTGATTATGTCACTATAAATACGATTAGCTATATGCTCAAGATTTAATAGAAGTTTATATTAAACAAATAATCAAGAAAATAAAACATGTGAACAAAGTGATTGACCAAGTCAAAAAATAATTTCTATTCTTTTATTGATAATAAAATGAGATTACTTAGAAATTGAGTTTTAATTAGGTCATAAAACCCCAACACTTGGTTCATCATTTATTGTTTATTTATTTGTCGTATTTATTTGTCGTATTTATTTAAATAAATGTTTGATTGATAACATGATCATGCATTAGTCAATTATATGTCATTCATGAAACCTCACACAGTTTTCATTAATCATGCATCTTTTAGAACCATGATTATTTAGGATTGTCCTAATTGTTTATGTGAATTGTTTTGGAGAAATCAATTGCATGTAAACTACTAAGTATTAAATTAGTTAAAACTTGGTAACTCACACCATAATAAATGCAATAGCTTTTATAGGCCCTTTAAGATAACCAACTTTATTTGAAAAATATTTTAGTAAAGTTAGATGAATGTAATGAGTAATTATCTAGATCACATTAATTGTAGAAACATGATTTTTTTATAATTAAATGTATTTTGTAATTAATTACATTTATAGGTTATTATTAAACTAGTAATTAATTGATTAGTTTAATAAAACACATTATTTCTAAAATAGTAAATGGGAGAAGGTGAACATCTCAATGTGACCAATGGTCTCCATTATTAGTACAACACCGTGAGATATGAATATGACCTCGAGGCGAATTTGTTTCCATCCCCCTAAGGAAGGTTTCTAGACATATTAATACCAAGGTTGACTTCTTACGAAGATAGGAATGAGTGATGTATTTTAGGCGTGATCGACCCTAAGGTGACACTCTCTTAGTTAAGTCATGTATTTCGAAATAATGGGTTACAATTACAAAGATGCAATTAAGCTTTTGCATTGGATAATTGCATCATGACCAAACTAACGGTACTTTATTTTTAAAAGAGAAAATAAAGAGTTATTTTGAGTTTTAAATTATAGAGATAAGATTGTCTTATAAGCTATGTGAATTTAACTTGATTGACCCTTAGGCGACACTTAATTTGTTGGGTAGTTTTATCGTGGAAAAGTAAATATTTATTTATGTGTTTTAATTGTTGCATTCATGCATCATATTTACTTCCCGAATAATTGATATTTTTTCAAATAGTAATATTATTGTATTTTATTTATTTTCATTCATAAAATGTTGCCACCATTATTTTCCTATTATGTGCCCGGTGATGCATCAAATGATTGATGATCATATAAGTAAAGTGAAACTAACTGGAGAAGATGAAGGAGGATGGATAAATTCAACTTTGTTTGTTTTTCTGGCTAAAAAGCCTAATCATATCTATAATGAAAAACGGCCTCCTCCTGTAACATCATGGGATGCAAGGAAAGAGGAACATGAAAAAAATGCTGATTGGATGAGATCAAATCACATGGCGAGATTTTACATTCTTAGTAACATGGAAGAAAAGCTAAGGAAAAAGTTCGAACACATTGAATATGCTCGTGATATGTGGGATGTTGTCTACGAGGATATACAAACAAGACCGCAATCACGGAAAAGGTAGATATGATTTAACTTTACCTTAGACTTAATAGTGGATTACAATATATAACATCCTGAATCTTTGATTTGGAAACCACTAAACATATTTTATTCTTCTTTACAAACACTTAAGCAATCAAGGGGAGCTTGCAGATGGAGAAAAAAAGGGAAAGAGGAAGAGAGAGAAAGCATCTAGTTCAAGAAAGCATTGAAGAAAGTCCTTTTAAAATTCTTTAGTTATTATTAAAAGAAATCATTATTGTAGTTTGAAAAATGTCTTAGTTTGTTTTTTTCAGTATTTTGAATTTTGTTGCATGTTTTAACTTTATAATATTTCATTTATAATTTGATTATTCTTAATTTTTCTTTAGACATGCAATTGAATATTCAGACTTTAAAAACACTTTCATGAAAATTGAACAAATGCTTAATAACTCAGAATTATTCAAAGTAGCAAAACCGCAAGGAAACAAAAGATAGAAAGTTTCAAAGGAGGATGACACATTTCTTTGGCATCTTAGACTTGGTCATATAGGTCGAGACAGGATAAACCGGTTAACAAAAGATGGAACTTTGAGATAACTAAGAGTTGGAACTATTTCCATAATTCAAGAATTCAAAGATGAGGTTGAGAAGAAATTAGGTAAGACTCTTAAAACACTTCAATCTGATCGAGGTGGAGAATATTTGGATTTAGAAATCAAAGATTTCTTGTTGGAGCATGGTATTCTATCCCAACTCACAGCACCAGGAATGCCACAGCAAAATGGTGTTTCTGAAAGAAGAAACAGGACCTTGTTAGACATAGTCATGTCTATGTTAAGCTACTCTTCACTTCTTCTCTCATTCTGGGGATATGCACATTAAACGACGACTTATATTTTGAATGTAGTCCCATCTAAGACCATAAGAAAAATGCCATTGGGATTGTGGAATGGAAACAAATGTAGTTTGTACCATTTTCGCATTTAGGGCTGTCCTGCTCATGTTCTTAGACCTAAATCAGGAAAACTTGATTCAAGGTCTGAAGTGTGCATTTTTGTGGGCTACGCTCCAAAAACAAGAGGCAGTTACTTCTATTGTCCCAAGGACCAAAATGTATTTGTTTCAACAAATGTGACCTTCCTTGAACACAACTAAATGAATAACTATAAACCTCGGAGCAAAGTAATTTTGGAGGAACTCATAGATGATAAGATTCCATCATCTTCATCTTCATCATTAAATGATAAACGACAAAACGAGGAAAACATTTTTCTTGTAAAGAAACCCCGGTGCAACGTCGCAGTGGGAGGATTGTTAGACAACCTGTTTGCTACGAACATGAGGCACATGACATTGTTTCTAATACAGACAAGGATGATCCATTAACCTTCAAAGAGGAAATGGATGATCCTGAAAAGGAGAAATGGCAAGAAGCCATGAACCAAGAAATGAAATCAATGTATTCCAATTCTGTCTGGGAACTTGTAGATCTACCTGAAGATGTTAGGCCCATTGGGTGCAAATGGATATACAAGAAGAAAAGAGGTTTAGATGGGAAAGTGGAGACTTTCAAAGAAAGGCTAGTAACCAAAGGCTACACTCAGAGAGAAGGTGTTGATTATGAATAAACATTTTCTCCTGTGGCCATGCTTAAATCCATTCACATCCTCTTATCCATAGCCACCACCTATGACTATGAGATATGGAAAATGGACGTCAAGACAAATTTTTTGAATGGCTATCTTGATGAAATTATCTATATGGTACAACCAGAAGGGTTCATCAAGAATTGGGAAGATCAAAAGGTATGTAAGTTGCTGAAATCCATGTAAGGATTAAAGCAAGCATCGAGATCTCGGAATATCACCTTTGATGAAATAATTAAAACATATGGCTTCGAACAGATTGTCGACGAAGGATGTGTGTACAAATACATCAAAGAAAAAGTAGAGGATTTCCTAGTTCTTTTTGTGGATGACATTCTCCTCATTGGCAGCAATGTAGAGACATTGTCAAACGTGAAGAAGTGGTTAGCCGAAAAGTTCCAAATGAAGAACAAGCTCTTGGCACTTTCTCAGGCTAATTATATAAAAAATGTGCTTGAAAGATTCTCTATGGGGAATTCCAAGAAATATCAGTTACCGACCAGACATGGAATTACTCTCTCTAAGGAACAGTGTCCTAAGACACCTTAGGAAGAAGAAGTATGAGAAAGTATCCCTACGCTTCAGCAGTTGGGAGTCTAATGTATGCCATGTGTGTACTAGACCCGACATTTGCTATGTAGTAGGGATTGTGAGTCGTTATCAATCAAATCCTGGTTTGGAACACTAGATTGCAGTAAAGCACATTCTCAAGTATCTTAGGAGAACGAGAGATTATATGCTTGTATATTTAGGGGGTGAGTTGAACCCTACTGGATACACTGATTCTGATTTCCAATAAGACAAAGACAGTCGTAAATCAACATTTGGGTCAGTGTTCACTCTTGGTGGAGGAGCTGTGGTCTGAAGAAGTATTAAACAATCCAGCATAACTATAATGCCCTGGTTACTCCAAGATCGTAATTATGAACTTTAAACAGTGCTTAACTCACTAAACGAGTCATTAGGTTATAAACGTGCATCTAGGTGATACTAGTGGGCCAGGGTGAAAATTTCTATTAAAAGGAATAGATATATTTTATTTAAAACATTAAACTATACATAGGCCCATAAAAGTGTTTACAAAGTTATTATAATCCAAAATGGTCATTACAGTGTAAAAATTACAACCCGCCGACCTAAGCGGCAAAAATAGGGCTAACCCCTAGTTTTTCTGAGAAACACCTTGGCCGTGGTGGTCAAGTGGCTGCATATGTACACATCACCACTTAAGCTCTCCACTCAAGATTGGGTGAGCTTTTCTTTCCCTTTACCTACACCACATAGCACCTGTGAGCCAAGGCTTAGCAAGAAAACTTATTACTGCATGTATACAATATCAATAAATGATTATGGTAATCATTCTGGGGCTTGTAGCCCTAATCTGATAAGTAACTATTGAGTCACACGCTGTGCAGATGACTAATAAGTCAACCTCTAAGGATCTTTTTCCCTATATAGATGACTAGTAAGTCCATCTCTAGGGTTTTTCTCCTTAAATAGATGGCTAATAAGTCCATTTTTGGGGATCAGCTCCCTAAGCCATGTGACGTATCAGTCACCTTAGCCTTTTGGCTCTGGCTCTAAGTAACTAGCCTTTAGACTAGATAAGCGCTTTTGTTTTCATCGAACTTAAGGTTAGTCAAGAATTTTGTGCTTATGTCGATTATATCTAATCTTTTCGGCTTGCGTTAAAACACTAATACCATTCTTGACTCATAGGAGAGATCTACCTCAAGCTCTAGATCTTAGAAACTCAAGACATGAGTCACATCTGATACATACCTTCGAAGAGCCGAAACATGAAACACTTTATGCACGGCCGACAATGTCGGTGGTAAGGCCAACCTATAGGCCACCTGACCAATCCTCTCCAGGATCTCAAATGGACCTACAACTCTAGGGATCAACTTGCCATTCTTCCCAAATCTTCTCACCCCTTTCCATGGTGAGACTCTAAGGAAAACATAGTCTCCTACCTGGAACTCCACGTTCCTACGTTTGGGATCTGCATAACTGTTCTGTCTACTTTGAGAAGCAAGCATCCGAGCTCTAATCTTCTCAATGGCCTCATTGGTCCTTTGAACTGCCTCAGGACCTAAGTATCTCCTTTCTCTTATCTCATCCCAATGAATGGGAGATCTGCATTTCCTACCATACAACATCTCATAAGGTGCCACCCCAATGGTAGACTGATAACTATTGTTGTAGGAAAACTCTATCAAAGGTAGATACTTACTCCAGGATCCACCAAAGTCTAGCACACATGCTCGCAGCATGTCTTCTAATTTCTGAATCGTCCTCTCAAATTGTCCATTTGTTTGAGGATAATAAATAGTATTGAACTTCAACTGCGTTCCCATGGCATTTTGTAAACTCCCGAGAACTTGGAAGTGAAAGTAGTGTTCCGATCTGACACGATCAACCTCGGTGCTCCATGGAGGCGCACGATCTCTATCACATAGATATCTGTGTAGTGGTCAACTATATAAGTAGTTCTCACTGGTAAGAAGTGAGCTGACTTGGTGTAGCGATCCACAATAACCCATACAAAATCATATTGACCAACAGTCCTGGGTAACCCCACCATGAAATCCATCGTGATGTCCTCCCATTTCCACTCTAGGATATCTAGAGGCTGCAGTAACCTTGCTGGCCTCTGATGCTTATCCTTGACCTGTTGACATGTCAAGCACTTAGCCACATACTCCACTACATCCTTCTTCATCCCAGGCCACCAATACACTGATCTCACATCCTGATACATCTTCATGGTGTCTGGATGCAAAGAATAAGGAGTAGTATGAGATTCATCCATAATCTCTCACTTCATAACAGAGTCTAACGAAACACATATTCAACCCTTGTATCTCAACAAACCCATATCAGACACTGTATAATCTCTGGATACTCCAGCTAAAACATCCTCTCTAATCTTGATCAGCTGTGGATCACTAAACTAGCCTTCCTTGATTCTCTCCAACAGTGTCGACTATAGCGTAATGTTGGCCAACTGGCCCACCAGTAATTCTATACCAACTCTGGTCATATCCTCTACTAACTATATGGCTATCAGCCTTGCACTATAAATCTGTCCCGGACCCTTCCGGCTTAAAGCATCTGCTACCACGTTGGCCTTTCCTGGATGATACAAGATCGCACAATCATAATCTTTTACTAACTCTAGCCAATGCCTTTGTCTCATATTCAGGTCTTTCTGTGTGAAGAAGTACTTCAGACTCTTGTGGTCAGTAGAGATCTCACACTTCTCCCCATAAAGGTAGTGTCTCCATACCTTTAATGCAAAGACCACAGCCGCCAACTCTAAATCGTGAGTGGGATATCTCTATTCATACTCCTTCAGTCGACATGAGGCATAAGCAATCACCTTCCCTGACTGCATCAAAACAAAACCCAAACCCTGATGTGAGGCATCACAGTATATCACAAACTTCTTCTGATTTGTTGGAAGACTCAAAATTGGAGTTGTAATCAACCTCTGCTTCAGTTCCTAGAAGTTGTTCTCAAACCTGTCTGACCACACAAACTTCTGATTCTTGCATGTCAACTCCATCAATGAAGTGGAAATCTTTGAGAATCCTTCCACAAAACATCTATAATAACCTACCAATCCAAGGAAACTCCTAACTTCATAAGCATTCTTTGGTCTTGGCCAATCTCTGACCGCCTCAATCTTGGCTGGATCCACTTTAATCCCCTCCTTATTGACAATGTGCCCAAGGAAAGATGCCTGAGATAACCCGAACTCATACTTCTTGAACTTTGCAAACAGTTTGTGTTATACCCAAAAATTGGAGAATGCATTCTAGGAAAGCTAAGGGGAGTGGTCCTAGGAGACCCCAAGGAGGATGTGGTCCTAGGAGACCCCAAGAGAGTGATCCTAGGATAACCCAAGGATAATGTCCGAGGAGAACTCAAGAAAGTGGTCTTAGGAGAGCCCAAGGAGAAAGTGGTCCTAGGAGACCCCAAGGAGGATGTGGTCCTAGGAGACCCCAAGGGTGTGTTTGAGGTAAGCCTCCCAAGATTTCCTAAGTGTTGGCTCGAACGTGTCCAAGGTAAGTAGCTAAGGAGGAGGAGTCCCATGCAAGTCAAGAATGGGGACTTAGATTTTTCCAAGGAGAGCCTACACAATGTCCGATCGGACATGCTTGGGAGATGCTAAAGGAGAATGTTTTGAACTTGTCCAAGGTAAGGTGCCAAGGAGGTTGCCTCGGACCACCTTGGTCCGAGGAGAAGCCAAGGAGATTGGTTCAAGGAGGAACATGGCATGCTAGAGGAGAGTGCCATGTTAAAGGAGAGAAATGCATGTCCTACCACCATGCACGTTCAACCCACAAAAACATATCCTACCACCATGCATGTCCTACCACCATGCACGTCCGACCAACACTTGCATGAGTGGTCAGTAGGAGGTGGATCAACTAGCTAGAGGAGACTAAGTCAAGATTCCCAGAGACAGCTTCAACAACATACGCGGGAATCTCTCATTCTTCCCACAAATGGGGGGTTTGTTACATTTCGAATTTTGAATGTTTCTTTGTAATATAAATATAAGATGAATAATAAAATATCCCTATCGTAAGGGGATATCAGTTGAGGATCCCAGGCCTATAAATAGAGAGCTTATGGGATGAGAGAAGGGTCTTCTTCTGCTTCTTCTTTCTAGAGAGAGAAAATTGGGACTGTGTATTCTAGAGAGAGAAAGTTGGGTCTGAGTATTCTAGAGAGAGAATTCTTGTATTTTTACAATCTGTACTGAAGAAACTCAGTTGGCTCAGTCCATCTAATCTTGAGTACAGATCTATAAATCACAATTCTAAGTGGATTAGGCTATTACCGACAATCGGGGCTGAACCACAATAAAAATCTCCTGTGTTATTTACTTTTCTTGTTTAAACCGTCTGTGTCGTTTTTATTTCTCTTGAAGGTTTGTCGTATTTGACGTTCTCACGTCGTTGGCTAAAAATGCAGTCAACAGTTTGTGTTCCCTCAGTCTTTATAGGACCAACCTCAGATGTTGCTCATGCTTTGACTCTGACTAAGAATAAACCAGAATATCATCGATGAAGATGATCACAAACTGGTACAAATAATCCTTGAATACTATGTTCATCAAATCCATAAAAGCAGCTGATGCATTATTCAATCTAAAAGACATGACTAAAAACTCATAATGCCCATATCTAGTGCGAAAACCAGTCTTCGGTATATCTCCCTCCTTGACCCATCAACTGATGATAACCAGATCGAAGGTCTATCTTTGAGTATACCTTTTTACCTTGAAACTGATCAAACATATCATCTATCCTTGGCAGAGGATACTTGTTCTTAATTGTTAACTTATTCAGTTCTCTGTAATCAATGCATATCCTCAGAGAACCATCCTTATTCTTCACAAACAGAACTGGTGCACCCAAAGGTGAGAAACTAGGTTTGATAAAACCCAAATCTAACAGCTCTTGCAACTGTACTTTCAATTCTTTTAACTTTGCTAGGGCCATTCTGTAAGGTGCTCTAGACACTGGCTCCATCTCTGGTGCCAGTTCTATCACAAATTCAATCTCTCTGTGTGGTGGCAACCCTGGTAAATCTTCTGGAAACACATCCAGAAACTCACAGACTAGTCTGGTCTTCTTTGGTCCCACTGGCATGGCCTGAGTGGTATCCACCACACTGGCTAAGAATCCTATGCAACCTCTTTGCAATAGATCTCTAGCACTCAAAATAGATATCATAGGTATACGGGGTCCATGCATAGTGCCAACAAATACAAAAGGATCCTCACCTTCATGCTCAAAGGTTACCATCTTCCTTCTGCAAGCTATGGTTGCCCCATACTTCACTAACTAATCCATACCCAGAATCATGTCAAAGTCAGTCATAACTAACTCTATCAAATCAACTGACAACTCTCCGCCCTCCACTATCACTGACAAAGATCTGACCCATCTCCTGGATACTACCAACTGCCCAGTGGGTAATAAGGTCCCGAACCCCACAGCATATAATCACACGGTCTACATAATCTATCAATAATTCTACTAGAAACAAAAGAATGTGTAACACCAGAATCAATCAAAATAGTATAAGGGGTTCCAGCACTAACAAGCTGACCTGTAACTACTGAAGGTGAAGCCTCAGCTTCTGCTTAAGTCAATGCGAACACTCGAGCTGGGGCCGAGCTGTCCGCCTTTCTGGGTTCTTCCTTTGTTGCTTTTGGGAAATCTTTCTTGAGAAGTCCCATTGCCCCACATAAGAAGCAAGCCTTTGCCTTACACTCCCCCAAATGGCATCTCTTGCATCTAGGGCACTCTGGATAAATTCTCCAGGCCTCACTGCCACCCTGGTGACCAGTTGAAATACCACGTGGTTGCCTGTCAGGACCTAGAGCTGGGAAGGCATTAAGAGCCTTCCTCTTCTGATCACTGGGGCCTCTGCCCCTACTTGAACCCACAAATGGAGGTCCTGCCCTCCTAAACTCTCTTTTGGCTGCACTGTCTCGCCAAATCTCGTTCTCTGCGCTCTTAGCTGTGAGCGCCTTCTCCACCACCTGTGCATAAGTAGTAACTCCAGCCACAGTGGTGATATGAATATCTCAGGCTAATCTAGGCCGTAGCCCCTGGAGAAACCTCTCCCTCCTGGTCCCATCAGTGGGCACTAGCTCCATGGCAAACTTTGCCAATCTATCAAACTTCAGAGCATATTCAGTCACTGACAAACTCCCCTAAAGGAATCTGATAAACTCTTCAACCTTTGCAGCCCTGATGGCATCATTGTAATACTTTTCATTGAACAGAGTCTGAAACTCTTCCCAACTCAGGGCATTTATGTTTCTGGTCTGGGATATCACTTCCCACCAAATTCGGGCATCCTCCCGAAACATATATGAGGCACAGGCCACCCTCTCATTACCAGACACCTCATAAAGTCAAGGATGGTGGTAATTATACTCATCCACTCCTCTGCCTTAGCCAGATCTGCAATACCCTAAAAAACTAGAGGTTGTTGTTTCCTGAACCTTTCATAAAGAGGTTCCCATTTGCTTCTAGCCTCTGGCAGCTGCTCAACTACTGGCACCGCTGCAGGTGGTGCCTCAAGTAAAACCTTCCCTGCAGGAACCTGTTATTGTCTCAGGAGGCAGATTTCTTCTTCATGCCTCAATACTCTGGCATGTAAGTAAACAGACAACTGTTGCCAATTTTTAGGAATTGACTGTGGAATATGATTATGGTCATTCTCTTGACCCTGTCTGTTATTCTGGCCCTGATCTTCCTGGCTAGCTGGTGAATCTATCTGCCTCGGAATCATATTATCAACTTAAATCTTGCTAAAAAAATCAATGCAGCCAGTTAGGCAGTGATAACTAAACCTCTTGCCGCCTCACGGTCCAAGATCAAACAGATAATTACCCATGTTCCACAATCATACAGATAAACAAATGGATACATGATCATAACATTTAGCATATAACACTTATCTGTTAATAGTTCAATGATTAACAATACTAATAAGCATGTTCTAGCAATATTAGTACTAATAAGCACGTTCTTGCTTATGATGCAATAGTCAAGGCCCAGCCTTATTAACATATCACATGTAGACAGGTAAATCATTTATATTCTATTTACACAGTTAAACACATAACCAGATAAATAGTTACCAAACCATGAGTCGAGCTTGTCTTTAGTGGCGAGTGTACATGCCCAGCTAGTCTACATGAATCCTAAACCTTGGCACACTTTGATACCAAGTTGTAACGCCTTGGTTACTCCAAGACAATTACTGTGAACTTTAAACAATGCTTAACTCGCTAAACGAGTCATTAGGTTATAAACGTGCATGTAGGTGATATTAATAGGCCAGGGTGAAAATTTCTATTAAAAGGAATGGATATATTTTATTTATTACATTAAACTGTACATAGGCCCATAAAAGTGTTTACAAAGTTATTACAATCCAAAATGGTCATTACAGTGTAAAAATTACAACTCGCCGACCTAAGTGGCAAAAATAGGGTTAACCCCTAGTTCCTCTGAGAAACACCTTGGCCGTGGTGGTCAAGCGGCCGCATATGTACACATTATCACCTAAGCTCTCCACGGCTGGGTGAGCTTTTTTTTCCCTTTACCTGCACCACATAGCACCCGTGAGCCAAGGCTTAGCAAGAAAACTTATTACTGCATATATACAATATCAATAAATGATTATGGTAATCATTCTGGGGCTTGTAGCCCTAATCAGATAAGTGACTATTGAGTTAGACACTGTGCAGATGACTAATAAATCAACCTCCAAGGATTTGTTCCCTATATAAATGACTAGTAAGTCCATCTCTAGGGTTTTTCTCCTTAAATAGATGGCTAATAAGTCCATTTTTGGGGATCCGCTCCCTTAGCCATGTGACGTATCAGTCACCTTAGCCTTTTGGCTCTGGCTCTAAGGAACTAGCCTTTAGACTAGACAAGCGCTTTTGTTTTCATCGAAATTAAGTCGGTCAAGCATTTCGTGTTATATTGATAATGCTTATGTCAATTAGATCTAATCTTTTTGGCTTGCGTTAAAACGCTAATACCATTCTTGACTCATAGGTCGATTCCATACAACCAGTGCTCAATACCATTGCCGAACTTGACTAATAAGTCACATCTTCACAGTCAATAATGACACCATTGCTGGTTCTGACTAATAAGTCAGTACCACTCACAAGTAATCAAGACTGCTAAGCATTTAATATGCAATCAATGTACACATATAGAGCACTCAATATGCCTCATCAATAACCATTCATGTCACATACTGGGTCTAGTTTTCTTACCTTAAACTTTGAGCGTAAAATAGGTTAAAAACGACCTTTGGGAATGATCCCGTCCTTAGGTGCTTAGCGGTCATCTAGTCACAAACATAAATGGTGTCTCAATGAGTTTGAATTCCAAAACCTAATCCCGGGACCAATCCCGCGCTCTCGAGACCTCCAATTTCACCAAACAGGGTGGTGGAATCATCCCCCGAGCCCTCGGTCCAAAACCCTGAAAAGTACCCAAAAGCATGCCCTGGAAAAATGGGGCAGTGCTATGGCCCTACAGACAGAGCTGCCATCACTTGACCAGCACTATAGCGCCCTATACTGGGCGCTGTAGCACCAGAACTATAGTTTCCAAACTTTGGGTTTTTCTCTTCATGTTCTCCGAGTTTCAAACCTCAAAAACTGACCTCAAACCTCAACCAAACTCACAAATGAACCCAAAACCATTTCTACATGTCTTAGACGTCAAAACCCAATAAAACTTTCCCAAAAACCTCATTGATTCCCAAAACTAGCATCAAACTATAAACTCTATAAAAACTATAAAAACAGAGGAAAAACTTAAGATCAAAGCGTAGAGAATCATTACCTCAAGAACTCAAGAGTTTCCTAGCAATCCCCCAAGCAATTCCCTAGCTTAAACTTCTCAAATCCAAGCTTTTCCCACCAAAGAAATCCAAAGAAAAGAGAGAAAGAGATGATTGAGTGAGTGAGTGAAAGAGTCTCTGTTTTTGCCTTAACCTTCTACATCCATCTAATTTTAAATATAACCCATGGTCAAAAGACCAAAATGCCCCTAGGTCAATTAAAACCCTCTCAAGGCTAGCAAGGGCAAAAGTGTCATTTCTCAACTATCCCATTAATTATAATTAACGTCCTCCAATACCCGTTATTCTCAATATTCTCCAATAATTAATAAATCAAATCCCATTACACTTTAATTCACGATAATGTACTAATCATCAAATTACCCCGAGACTCACCCCGAGCCCGGTAAATAACCCCGATATGACCAAACCGCTAACTTGCATTCTAAGATCATCTCATGCCGAATAGCTCGAACATATCTACATAATAATGTGACCTCATCCATAATTCACCAACATGCATGAAAATATACAAATATGCCCTCAATGGGCCAAATTACCAAAATACCCTTAAAATGAATTGTGGACCCACATGCATGCATTTATCATCATATAATAATATAATTCACATAATCATGCATATAATCATTTGATTGCATAATAAATCAATTATGGCACTCCCGACCCCCTAATACAGGCTTTAAGCAACATTAGGGATTTTGAGACATTACAATAATAGATTCAACCATGGAAGACGAATGCATAGCGGCTTGTGATGCGACTAAGGAGGCGATTTGGTTGAGAAAATTCTACACTGATCCAGAAGTAGTTCCAGATATGGATAAGCCACTAATCCTATATTGTGATAACAGTGGAGCAGTAGCTAACTCCAAGGAACAAAGAAGCCACAAGAGAGGAAAACATATAGAAAGGAAATACCATCTGGTTAGAGAGATTGTACATCGAGGTGATGTGACTTCTATGAAGATAGCGTCGGAACAGAACCTGGCTAACCCGTTTACCAAGACACTTCCTACAAAGTCGTTTATGGGTCATGTATGCAACATGGATTAAGAGAGATGCCTCACTTGCTTTGAGGGCAAGGGGGAGATTGTTAGGATTAATACCCTAAAAGAATGTTAAGACATTTTATTGAATTAAATAAAAGGGTTTTCTTCAGCTACAATCCTCATTCTTTACACTTTGTAACACTTATGTTCTGAAAGTTTGTTTTGTATCAGTTAGGTCCCCAACCTTTTCAAATCGTATCATTTAGGTTCCTAAATGCTATTTTTATTTCTTTTTTCTTTCAAAATACATAAATAAAATATAAAAAACATGTGAATAATTCTTAAAAAATTGGACCACTTAATTTTTGACAATACCAACATGACATTGAAAACAATTATTTTCATGAAATTTTAAAAAATATTTAATAGTTTTACAAATTAAATTAATTTTTCATTAAAAAAATTCTTACCTACATTTATTTTTATATTAATAACTGAACTATCGCGAGATTATCAATATTTATCATGTACATATTTATTTTTATTTTGTAATTTTTTTCTATAATGCAACTTATAACAAATCATACATATATATATTTGGGTGCACCCTTAATGGTTACTACCCATTGATAATTATTTTAATATTAATTATTGGATTAAGATCAATGATCCATATTTATAGTTGTTAATTAATATTTCTAAAAATAAATTTTGATTTTCTCAACGTGTATTTGTTATGAAAATATAATATTGTAAGTTTTTAATTTTTCAAATCTTGTCAATTATCAAATATAGCTAGTGTCTGTCATTGGTTGGAAACAACATTAATTATGGCAAAAAAAAAATTTGAAATTAATGTAGAAAAAAAATATTTACCTGTTGGTGACTTGCTATACCAAGTAACTATGCTGCCACATCATCATAATTGTTAGTACCCATCTATAGGTACCCATATATATATAAATATTATATATATATTTGTATATTTCATAAATATATATGGAAGACTTCTAAATAGTTACTACCTATAGATGAGTACTGATAATTATGATGATGTGGCAACATAGTTACTTGGTATAGCAAGTCACCAATAGGTAAATTTTTTTTCTATATTAATTTCGAATTTAGTTATTTTTTTTGCCATAATTAATGTTGTTTCCAACCAATGAGAGACACTAGCTATATTTAGAAATTGACATGCATTTGAAAAATGAAAAGCTTACAATATTATATTTTCATAATAAATACACGTTTTTCATTAGGTAACCCTTCCAAAAATTTGAAAAAATCAAAATTTATTTTTAGAAGTATTAATTAACAACTATAAATATGGACCATTGATCTTAATCCAATGGTTAATATTAAAGTAACCATCCATGGTGTTATCCAGTAAAATAGCATTTGTGACGTGGCGAAGCATTTCTTGACACGTGGCTAATGCCTGGAAGCATCTGCTAGAGTACCGAGCAGGAGACACACCAGATGTAAGACGAGCCTGTCTTACTCGCAACAGTCTGGTCGATGGTTCCGTAACAAAGCAATATTTATGGGAAGATCTTTATGAATCCCGAATTTATCTCATGCAATCTTCTGAATATCCCACTATTCCGGGGATAATATTTGTAACAATCTTTTGTAACCTACCTTAGGCCTATAAATAAGAAGAGATGGCTCAAGGAAAGGGACTTTTGGATTCTGAATCATTAGACATTGTAGAATTGCTCCAGGAAAAACTTGTATTGTTTTGTGAGAAGTGCTGAAACTCATTGAACCCCCAGTTCTATGATCACACTTCTGATTTCATATTAATGTTATTCTAAGTGGACGTAGGTCATTACCAAACCTTGGGACCGAACCACTATAAATTACGGTGTTTTCTTTACTTTCTTCATTACATTATTCTCTTTAAATTCGTCCATATCATTCATATTTTGACTCCGTGTCAGTTGGCTAAATCGTGGGTCAACATTCTGGTGCTTTCATTGAGAGGACGATTCATCGTTGTTGATAAAACTAATGGCGAAAGCAGGAAAGAAAACTGGTCAGACCGCCGCCGCTGCACCGTCGAATCCGCCACCTCCTCCTCCCCCTGCAAGCATGGCGGAAGATGAGCCGCAACTAGATTTTGAAGAGGAGGAAATGGACGATGCGACTTTGAGGAGCACCTTGGGCACGTTGCAGGAAGAGTTGGCTAGTCTGAGAGCCAATCAAGAGACTGCCGCAGCAGCTATGGCAAGGCAGCATCAGGAACTTGATCGTCAGCGGGCGGAGTTGAGCGAGAGACAAGCAGAGGTGGATCGCCGCCAGACCGAGGCCATGGCAGCCCTTGAAGCGGCCTTGCTGTTGGCCAGAAATCAGGCCGCGCCTGCCTCGCACCCTAACCAACCTGAAAATGGGCCACCCCAGGGAGGTCCCAATCCTAGCCCACCGATCCATCCTTCAAGTCTGCAAAGGCCCGAACAGCCCCAGATGCCCCATGACGACGTCCCACTGGACCCCGAGGCAAATCCACTATCCCAAGCTGCTCGAGGGAATCCCCCGCAGCAAAGGCAGAATAGGGCCGAGCGACAGCCTCGTAGTCCTAGACGCCGCGAGAATGATGGGCCACACCAAGCGAACAGAGGTCACTACCCTCTTGGTAACAGGAGGGACTCGGAGTTAGGCTCTGCGGTCCGTGGACCCCCACGGCATGATAATGCAAGGGGACATCGCGACCAGCGCAGGCCACCCTCTAACGCTCGAGGTGTTTCTGCCAGAGACGGAAATAGAGGGAACAACCAATCTTACCATAGCCAATCAAAGTTCAAAGATGGCCACGGCTACAACGAGGCTGACTCAGGCAAGGGCAATGCTGATGGGAGGAACGGAAATAGAGGTAAAAGCAGGAGCCAAATACCTCAAGATGACCAACCAAATAGACAAGATGCTGGGGGGCAACCCAGGCAAAATAATGTCTTCAACCGGCTCGGAGGTAGCGAGCAACGAAGAAGAGAGGAAGATCTAAGAGACATACTCAATGATCGTCGAGAGAAGCATGGTGAGAACATCCCCCCAGCAGCAGAGACTGTAACTATTCCTACTGCGTTGCAAGCCCAGATAGACGCACTAAATCAGGCTGTGCAACAGTTGGTTAGAGGAAGGACCTCTTACATCGACCACGATAGAAGAAAAAGCACTCCATTTATCCAAAGAATAGCCAACGCAGAGACTCCCAGCAAGTTCAAGATGCCTACGCTCCCGAACTTTGATGGATACGGGGATCCCGTCTCGCATGTGAATAAGTTTGAAATCCAGATGGACATTCAGAAAGTGTCCGAAGACGCTCGGTGCAGGATCTTTCCTGCAACACTTTCTGAAGCCGCGCAGGAATGGTTCTTTAAGTTCCCACCTGCAAGCATAGTTTCTTGGGAAATGTTCGTAAGGGAGTTCTACGGGCAGTTCTACGCAGGTCGTGTCCACCGACCGAAGCAAACCAACTGGTCGAGATCCGCCAGCAGGATGGAGAATCACTGAAGGATTACATCCAGCGCTTTATGCGAGCGGCAGCCGGAGCAAAGACAGTTGGGGACGAAGGAAAAATGATGGCTATAACCGCTGGAGTGAGGCGCCGTTCGCCCCTATGGAAAAGTCTTCGTAAGGACGGGTTTAAAACCACCAGGAGTTCTTAGACCGAGCTGATCGGTATATCAAGCTCGAAGAAGCCATTGCCGATGATGGAAAACCCTCGAACAAGGGTAAGAAGGCTGCCGAACTCGCCAAAGCCGCCAACGGCACCAAACCAAATGGCAACGGCAAGGGCAACAGGAATGGCAACAGTAATGGCAAGAATGGTGGGAAACGGCCACACAATGAGCCTTCCACCTCCGACAATAAACGAGCCAAGGGTAATCGTTATGAACCTAGGTTCACTAACTACACTGCCCTCGTTGAGTCTCGAGGAGAGGTTTACCAGGCCACAAGCTCTAGTGTGCCCTATAAGAAACCTGGGCCCATTCGAAAAGACATCTAAAAAAGAGACACTACCAAATTCTGTCGTTACCATAACGACTACGGACATGACACTAATGAATGCAACCAGTTAAAAGACGAAATCGAGTTCCTCATTAGACAAGGACACTTGAGAAGGTACGTACGGGCCTCGGGAACTTCCCAACGAGAAGCTCCAGGTGGCAACGAGCAGACGTCCACACGCCAACGCTCGCCACCATTATAGCCTGCCCCCGTAGCCGGAACACTTTTAACCATCTGTGGAGGCCCGCACCTCGCAGGAAATAGCGAAAAGGCTAGAGAACGATATGCTCGGACTCTACGCCACGAACAGGACATCGAGATGATGACTGTGGAGGACCGACCACCAAAGAAGGCTCGCTCAGAGGAGTACGGGATAACCTTCTCTGATGGCGATGCCCAACACGTCCGGTTCCCACATTCCGATCCGCTGGTCGTGGACATCCAAATGGCCAATATGATGGTAAAACGAGTGCTGGTCGATACAGGAAGTTCAGTGAACATCCTGTATAAGTCAACACTGGAACGCATGAAGTTGTCCGTAAAAGACCAGGAACCCTGCAATCAAACTATATACGGTTTCTCTGGAGAAGGACTCGCCCCAGCCGGAATGATCAAACTCCCAGTGACAACGGGTACAGCGCCTGCCTCAAGGACATTACTCACCACTTTTGTAGTGGTCGATTGTCCTTCAGCGTATAATGCCGTTATTAGGAGGCCCGTACTGGTCGATCTGAGGGCCATCATCTCCATATGGCATCTAACCATGAAGTTCCCGACTGACGCAGGGATAGGATGCGTCATAGGAAACCAAAGGGAAGCCAGGGAGTGCTATAACTCCTCGATCACAAAGGCAAAAAGTGGAGCAGCGAGGAGCACTACCCCAGACCGATTGCAGATAACAGAAGACAGACAAGCCCAATCAGGTGGTAACATCACCAAATAGGGCGTTGCCCAAAGTGAGGATATAGATTTAGATCCTCACTTTGGGGATTTTGAAGAAAATGTTGGACCCGTCGAGGACTTGGAGGAGGTCCAGCTCGATGAAAAAGACCCGACCTGAGTCGTGAGGGTTGGGAAGAATTTAGGACCTACCGCAAAGCAGGCACTGGTGGAATTCTTGCAAGAGAACCAGGAAGTTTTTGCCTGGTCGCATAAAGACATGGTCGGGATAGATCCTGCAGTGATCAGCCATGTCCTAAACATAAACAAAGTCTTTCCACCGGTGCAACAAAAAAGAAGGCTACTCGATAAAGACAGATCAAAAGCCTTGAAAGAAGAAGTCGAAAGACTTAAAGAAAATGGGTTCATCAGGGTGGCGTTTTATCCATCGTGGGTCTCCAATCCGGTGCTGGTCCCCAAGCCTAACGGCAAGTGGCGGACCTGTGTGGATTTTACAGACCTCAATAAAGCCTGCCCAAAAGACTGCTTCCCACTCCCGAGGATCGACCAGCTAGTCGATGCAACTGCTGGACATGAGATCCTCTTGTTCATGGATGCGTATTCAGGCTACAATCAGATCAGCATGCATCCCCCTGATGAGGATCATACTAGCTTTCGGACCGATACGGGCTTATATTGTTACAAAGTAATGCCCTTCGGACTGAAAAACGCAGGTGCAACTTACCAACGACTGGTCAACCACATGTTCAGGGAACTGATCGGAGTAAGCATGGAGGTATATGTGGATGACATGCTGGTAAAGTCCAAGAAGGCTGAAGGACATGTGAGGGATTTGCGAAGATGCTTTGATGTGTTAAACAAGTACCAAATGAAGTTGAATCCCCTCAAATGTTCCTTTGGAGTCGGGTCAGGAAAGTTTTTGGGGTTTATAGTGAATTCAAGGGGAATCGAGGCCAACCCCGACAAGATAAAAGCCCTGATCGATATGAAGTCGCCAGGAAAGATCAAGGATGTCCAAAGCCTGACCGGAAGGATAGCTGCCCTTAGTAGATTCATCTCAAAATCAACTGACAAGTGCGTTCCATTCTTCAATCTACTCAGGGGAAATAAGAAGTTTGAATGGACAGAAGACTGCGAGCAAGCATTCCAGACCTTAAAGGCTCATATGTCGCAACCTCCCATCCTATCGAAACCAATCGAAGGAGAGACTTTGTATATTTATCTGGCGATTACCGAAGTTGCTGCTAGTGCGGTACTAATACGGGAGGAAGAAGGCGTACAGAAAGCTGTTTACTACGTCAGCAAAAGGATTATCGGTGCAGAATTAAAATATCCTCCGATCGAAAGATTAGCATATTGCCTAATTCTAGCCTCCAGAAAGTTGCGTCCGTACTTCCAAGCCCATCCTATCACAGTTCTGACCGACCAGCCCCTTCGGCAAGTCCTCCAAAAACCTGAGGCGGCTGGACGACTATTAAAATGGGCGGTCGAATTAGGACAGTTCGACGTAACTTATTCACCGCGAGCAGCAATAAAAGGGCAAGCCTTGGCCGATTTTATTGCGGAGTTCACCGAACTCCCCAGCAACGAGCTGTGCAAACAGCCTGAAACGCCCATGCCTCAAGACAAGACTCCTTCATGGAAGCTATTCACGGATGGATCATCTAATGAATCTCACGCTGGAGCGGGAGTGATATTGATAACGCCCGAAGGGCATCGATTTCACTGCGCAATCAGGTTTGACTTCGCAGCGTCAAACAATGAAGCGGAATACGAAGCACTCCTCGCTGGACTGAGAATGGCCAGGGATATGAATATAAAAGCGCTCGATATTTACAGCGACTCTCAGCTGGTCGTGAATCAAGTCCTAGGAGAATATCAAGCGCGAGGATTAAAGATGATGGCTTACCTTAACAAAACAAAAGATTTGCTAGCACAATTTACAAAGTACACCCTCCAGCAGATTCCGCGAGACCAAAATTCGAATGCAGACGCCTTGGCCAAACTCGCAAGTGCTAAAGATGCTGACACCTTGAACATAGTCCCAGTAGAGAGATTAAGTGAACCAAGCATAGATGCGGCCGAAGCCAGCATGGAAATTCGTATAGAAGATACATGGATGGCGCCTTACCTGGAGTATCTGACAAATGGGACATTGCCAGCAGATAGAAACAAGGCCAGAACTCTGCAAAGGCAAGCCGCTAGGTACATACTGCTCGACGGTGTTATGTACCGAAGAGGATATTCAATGCCACTGCTCAGGTGCATTACATCAGAAAAAGCTAAAGAACTCATGAAAGAGGTACATGAAGGCTTCTGCGGAGATCACGCTGGGGGGCAGAGTTTGGCGAAAAAAGTTCTCCGATAGGGCTATTTCTGGCCAACAATGAACGAGGATTCAATGGAGTACGTACGAAGGTGTGATAAATGTCAAAGGTTCTCCAAAATCCCACGAGCAGCTCCAAACGAGCTAAAGCAGATGCAAAGCCCGTGGCCTTTCGCAATATGGGGAATAGACTTAATTGGATCACTGCCAACATGAAAAGGAGGAGTAAAGTACGCAGTTGTGGCAGTCGATTACTTCACAAAATGGGTCGAAGCTGAACCACTCGCAACCATCACGACCAAGAAAGTTCTCGACTTTGTCATCAAGAACATTGTGTGCCGGTATGGTTTGCCCAGAAAGATAGTATCAGACAACGGGACCCAATTTGACAGCGACCTGTTCACCGATTTCTGCGAGAGGCACGGGGTAATTAAGAGCTTTTCTTCAGTCGCACACCCCCAAGCGAATGGGCAAGTCGAAGCTGTAAACAAAACCCTCAAGGACACCCTGAAGAAAAGACTTGAAGAAGCTAAAGGAGCATGGCCAGAACAACTGCCTGAAGTCCTCTGGTCGTATAGAACATCTCATCTAACAGCAATAGGACGTACCCCATTTTCCTTAGCTTATGGGTATGAGGCCATGTTACCCGTCGAGTTAGATCCCCCCTCGCATCGGCGTTTAACGTACGATCAAGACCAAAACAGCCAGCTAATGCTGGAGTCCTTAGACTCAATTGACGAGATACGAGAAAAATCTCAACTCCGAGTTGCTGCTTATCAGCAAAAAGTCGCCCGGTACTTTAACTCCAAAGTTAAAGAAAGAAGATTCAACGTCGGAGACTTGGTGTTACGACGAGTTTTCTTGAATACCCGCGACCCCACAGCTGGAGTGCTCGGACCTAACTGGGAAGGGCCTTACCAAATTGAAGAAGTCCTTCACCCAGGCACCTACAAACTCGCGCGCTTAAACGGAGATCTCGTTCCACGCTATTGGAATGGAGAACACCTGCGCAAGTATTATCAATGAACAACCCTTCTTAAAGGACTGGCTTGTTTAAATTTTCTTTTACAAGTTTTGCAAAGAGGGTTAGCCACGTTGTGTGGCTAACTGCTCGTATATGTAAGATTCTATTTCAGAATCGCTCGTAAAGACATGATTAGTCCATTTCTAATACGAAATTATAAGGGACTGTGCCCAGCCAGTCGTTCTTGCCAACCTTTGTGAATTTACATTTGTAAGTATTTGTTCATTACGTGTGTTGTTTTGCTGTATTACAAGTATCATTTTTCCACACGAACAGAAATGTTCAGACAGGCCATGGTCAAGGCAAGTGACCAAGGACCTAAAGCTCCTCGATCACTTGGGGGGCATATAAGGCACATCGATAGCAAAGCATATTCTCAAGGTATGTAAACACATGAACAAAATGAGTGAAAGCATGCTACAAGTACTTAGAGTATTTTTCAAAATGTATGTTTTGTTAAATCATGCCAAAGTACTATGCTAAGTTCGGTCATACGGACAAATGTTATAATAAGTAAAAATATTATAGCACCAAGAGTTAAGCTTTTACACCGCAAGCATTGCTGCTTGGATGTAACTGTTCGAACAAAAAGATTTACTGCCCGTGCAGCAAAGTTTAAAAAGAAACTATTGTCTTTACATCATGACCCGTGGGTCGCATGTTCAAAAAGAAAGAAAAATAGTTAATAATAAATTAAGAGGCATGGGGGGCAGGAGGGTCATGGGCAACAACCTGGTCAGTCACTTCCTCGATGGTTTCTTCTTCCAAACCAACGACGCTTGGGGTTGTAGGAGTCGTAGCTCTTGCCTCCTCTTCAGCCAGTTGAGCAGCGCACCGGGCCAACTCCGCAGCTCTGACTTCCTCTGAAAGGTAGCTAAAGTCAGCACCCTGATTGTGTTTCCAGAAGTTATAGAAACATCGGAGTGTCGTCCTTTTGTACTTTTCCAGATTCTTGGAGTTGTCAAGCTCCAACTGCTGCACCTTGCCCTCGAGAGTGGCAATAAGCTCGTCCTTAGACTTGACTACCCCCTCCAGATGCTTGATTTCGCGGAGATGAGTTTTGTTGTACGACCGGTACTCTTCCCTCAGCTTAACTGCTGCATCTTTTGCAGCTTCAACCGCGGACAGTTTGGTTACCGCTGCATCCCTCTCTCGGACCACCGTCTCCAACTCCTTAGCATGTTTGGCCTCAGCAGCCGAAAGCTCCTCGGCCGCCTTCACCTGATGTTTCTCAAGAACTTTAGCCTCAACCTGCTCAAAGTAGGCCTGGGCTCGGGTACGAGCAGTAGTGGCAGAAAGTAAGGCCTGTAAACGAAAGAAAAAGAAGTCAAGACTTATCACGAGGTCTAAAAAAACAAAGACTCGAGGAATAAAGAAACACTTACGTTGGAGATCTCGTTCAGAGCCCTGTTCAGGATCTGGTCGACTGGTAGCTCTTCAGCTTGGATCATGGCAGTCCCAACACGCTCACCTTTGCCTATGCGTTCAAGTCGGTCCTTAGCGGATCGGATGGCACGGCTCACGAGCCTGGCCCCATGGGCCTCTTCGCGAGAAAGCTGCTCCCTAGCAGGCGCAGGTGGAGGGTTGGACCGAGCAGGAGTGTTTTGCTGTTCAGAAGGAGCTGGAGGAGGAGTGGGAGTTCACCCAGTTGGCGCAGGACTTTGCCCAGTTGGTGTACCCTGAGGAAGGTCTTCTGGTCGACTCTTCTTGGCTGAAGGGCCTTGACTGGTTTCACCAGTTCACTTCTTTGACCTCCGTTGAAGTTGAGGGACTTCCTCTTCCTCTTCGGCATGATACATGTCAAAAATATTGGGAGTCGACATATCTGCATGAAAATAAACGCAAGAGGTTAGTAAGGGAAGAGAAAGGTGAAAGTAAATAATACAACAGAAAGAAGATAATAAAGTGAATACCCGAGCTACAACTACTGGTCGCTATACTATTGACTCTATTAATCATATACTCATTTTCTGGCACGAAGAAGTTTGGCCCTAGATTTGGAGCATATGTAAAGTTACCATCCCCGTCAAACATGTGACAAGGGATTGGCAAACCATTTAAAAGCGAAATAACGTTACCATTGTCATCAGAAGACTCTTCCAAGTCAACAACAGGCTCTGTGGCCTTTTCTTTCCCCTTGCCTTGGGGAGCAGAAGGCCTTTCTGCAGAAGGGCTGCCCGTGGGTTCCCTGATCGTAACTCCTGTTGGCCTCCTCCTAGGAGAAGGCACAGGAGGTTGCTGCTTGGGAACCCCCTCGGCAGTGGGTTCGTCCGCCACGGACCCTCTATTTTCATGACGAGGAGCCAGAAGGCCAGACGACCTCAAGTTCTTTTCTAGTGTCAGAGTCTTGACACATTTGGCTGCAGCAGACATCCTGGCCAGAGTGTTAGACCTCAACACCATGTCTGGTGTTGGGGTCGGACGTAACCAAGGGCCTGAAAAGCAGATCAAGTTTGAGAGACAATGAAAGGAAATACTCTATGATAAAGTATCGACCAAGACAAAGACAAATTTGTACCTCCTCTCGCGAAGGCCAAGTTGTTACTGGCTATATCCGGAGTAAAGAAGTACTCCTTGTTGTAATGCCCCACGTTCGATATATGGGTGGTGCCACTCAAAAACGTCCGGCCGGTTTCCTGGTGACAGAAGTGAAAAAAGCCCGTCCCGTTGTGTTGAGGATTGGACTTGAGGTCAAAGAGGTAGTTAACCTCATGAGGTGAAGGTTCTGGCCATTTGTTAAGTTTGTACAGGACATAGAGTGCAGCCAACATCCTATATCCGTTAGGAGTTATTTGAAAGGGAGCGACGCTGAAATAATTGGCCACCCCCACAAAGAAAGGATGAAGAGGGAGATAAGCCCCCGCTTCAATGTGATACCGGGACCAGGCGCTGTTCGCTCCTCCTGGACGGTTAGCCCTTTGGTCCGCAGTAGGACGTGTAATGGTTACCCCCGTTAGGGGGTATTTTCTGAAGCAGTTGGCGACCATCCGAGGCGTCATCGAACTGGCTGGGGGAGTATACCACTCGACATCAGGCGGATTCCGATGACGAGGACGAGCCCTAGTTTGGATATTAGGGTCAGGAACAAGATTCTCTCGACCACTGGTCGAGGGAGCCCCCGCCTGCGAGTCAGGCTGGGCAGGAGAAGAAGGGTTACTTTCAGATTCGGGCCTTTTCTTGCCAGAGGATTTTGAACGGGCCATTGGAGGAGAAGGGTGCGGTCTGGAAGAGGCTCGTGAGAAAGGTATCTGGTGGATGTGGTCGGCTGGTTGTTCTTCTCCCTTGAGCAGTTGGGCGAGGAGGTCGTCGTCGATGGGTCTCTCACCTCCCCACAAATCTGGCATTAAAATCTGCAAACAGAAGAATGGGGAGGCGAGGTCAGAGGAGTCTAGAAGGCTTTTAGAATAACGCTGGTCGAGTATAAAAGCTAAGCCTTTATATAACAGCATTCTAACAAGAAACTAAGTCTTTCTGTGTGAACAGTTTAAAAAACGGATCAAAGGGCGAAAGTGAAAAGTTTTCCTGAAGAGCTTTTTCGACTCCCCTTAGGGCGGGAAAAAAATTATTTTCAACTGGCTTAAAAATCGAAATGCTACTTCGATTCTACGTCCTAAAAAGCACTGATCCTGAGTTTTAAACCTACTCATAAGCCTACTCTGCCTACAAAAATATCCTATCTACAGGCATTTAAAAAAATCAAAAACCAAGAGACTCAAACAGTACACCATTTAAAAGCATGCACCACAAAAAATTAGAAGCATGGAGTTTCAAAAAACTTACCAAGGAAAATGGTCGTGAAGATGGAAGTGAGAGCTTCGGGAGTCAAGGAGCCCACCGTCTGAGTCTAGAAAGCACAAAGGAAAGTTCGCCGGAGAAAGTAAAGCTCTGGTTTTTAGGGTTTTCGGCAGAGTGGTGGCGTGCGTGAAAAGGAAAGAAGTGGCTCTGGTGATCTTATATAAGTTTGTCTCTGATATTCAAAAGGCGTGATCATTAGTTTTCCTTTTTCGAAGTATGGGGAAACGTGATGGCCGTCAAAATTGTTTCTGGGAAACTGAAAAGTCCTGAATAGACAGGAGTGGGCTGCTTTTTTCAAGGACGCACGAAGGGTTCTGACACGTCAGGAGGCGTTACCGAAGAGTCATTCGTTCAAAGTTTATTTACTGTTCGTAGTAAATAAACTTTGGGGGGCAAATGTTATCCAGTAAAATAGCATTTGTGACGTGGCGAAGCATTTCTTGACACGTGGCTAATGCCTGGAAGCATCTGCTAGAGTACCGAGCAGGAGACACACCAGATGTAAGACGAGCCTGTCTTACTCGCGACAGTCTGGTCGATGGTTCTGTAACAAAGCAATATTTATGGGAAGATCTTTATGAATCCCGAATTTATCTCATGCAATCTTCTGAATATCCCACTATTCCGGGGATAATATTTGTAACAATCTTTTGTAACCTACCTTAGGCCTATAAATAAGAAGAGATGGCTCAAGGAAAGGGACTTTTGGATTCTGAATCATTAGACATTGTAGAATTGCTCCAGGAAAAACTTGTATTGTTTTGTGAGAAGTGCTGAAACTCATTGAACCCCCAGTTCTATGATCACACTTCTGATTTCATATTAATGTTATTCTAAGTGGACGTAGGTCATTACCAAACCTTGGGACCGAACCACTATAAATTACGGTGTTTTCTTTACTTTCGTCATTACATTATTCTCTTTAAATTTGTCCATATCATTCATATTTTGACTCCGTGTCAGTTGGCTAAATCGTGGGTCAACACATGGGTAGTAACCATTAAGAGTGCACCCATAGTGCACCCATATATATATGCACATAAATAACTTTATATACACAATTAAGTTTTAAAAAAGTATGAAATAAACAAGCATAAACATAATAAAAATTGATAGTATCAAGATAATCGAGATAATATAGTTATTAGTATTAATTATAGAATAACATTGTAGGTAATAATATTTTTTTAATGAATAATTAATTTAATTTAAAAAATATTATATATTTTTAAAAATATCATGAAAATATTTTTTTTCTCATGTTATGTTTGTTATTGTCATAAATTAAATGTCCAAATATTTAAAGAATGATTCACCATTTATTTTGTATTTTTTATTTATTTTAAAAGAAAAAAGAAATAAAAATAGCATTTAGAGACGTAAATGATACGATTTGAAAATGTTGGGGAACTAATTGATACAAAATCAACTTTTTGGACCTAAGTGTTACAAAGTGTAAAGAATTGGGACTGCAGCTGAAAAAAACCCTAAATAAAAAAAACAATGTTATTATATATTTGAATATTATAATTATTGTTTGAATTAATTATATGATAATATCAAGAAGATTCATTATTCATTCATGAGAATGAGAATTAAGATCATATATAATGAATAAAATAGTCAAACATATTAAAGTAATGAATCTTTAATGAATTGTTACTAGTGCAGTTTACTAAGCATACATGATGCAAGTGATCTAGATTCAGATTACTAAATCCTGAGTATTCATGAACTCCTGTTTGTGTTTATTAGATCTTTTGATTCACTCGTTAAGGTTTCTTAGTATAATGAGGCTAATGATTTTTGTTTTGGAGATTCGATATCATGAATGGCTAGAACACATGAATTACAACAATAGAATCCATGCTTTTCTAACAGATTGAATATTGGTTCCCTTAAGGGTTAATTTTGGAACTGAATAGTTATTGAGCTCAAATCTATAATATGATTATATATTAATTATTCGCTAGTGAATTAATGGTACTTAAGGATCAAGAGGTAATTAGAAGGGTGAGCGGTAATCTTAACCAGCTCTAATTAACAAACCAATAAATGGAGGACAAAACTACATTTATTGATTATATCAATGGACTGCAAGAGAAAACTTTGTAAATATAATTCTATAAATACTTAGAGTGCAATTCCATATTATAGTGGAGTAATCATAGAATTAATAAATAAGATTAGATTTATTGAAGCTTCGTATTATAGGTCCATGGTCCCCAAATTACCTCTGTCCTATACTATCAAGGGTAAATATGTCAAATAAGATTTGAAGAAAGAATGACTTAATTGCAAAGGAATTAATTTTCCAAGGCAATGAAATAATTATTTGATAGTTATGGGCAATTGATTAACTATGAATTAATTAATTATTTAACTATATAGTTTTTATTTTGAAAAACTATATGTTAAAATAAATATTAATCTTGTTTGGATTAATACATAAAAAGAGATTAATAATTATCTTATTTAGAATACGATATTTATTTATTTAAAACTGATATTTTGTGATAAATTTAATTTTTAATTAACTAATATTTATTTTGGGATAAATGTATTGTCTTAAATATTAATTAAATAAACAAATGAGAAAATTAGGAAAAACCCTAATATGGCTCACGCCACTCACTGTATTGCACAGTGAATGATGCCACACAGGGATATTTCCTATCTCTGGGATTTGAATTTTGAATTTCAAATAATTTTTTTTATTTAATTTTATATGTTTAATTATTCTTTTTTAAATATGATTTAAATTTAACAATTAAATAAGGTTATAAGTGATTAGTTTTATTTTAATAAAATAAAAATTAATTAAATAAGTTAGTTATCTTTATAAACCTAAAAAAAAGGTTATTATTAAAAAAAACAAAGACTCTCTCTCAGAAAGAGAAGCGATAGTTTTCCTAAACCTAAAAACTATTCAATTTCTCTTCTCTCTATCAAACCTCTCTAGATCTCATGTGTTGAGTACATATAAAGAGTCATAAATCAACCTTTTGAATCCTACGTTCCCACACACGCCCTTGTGTGTTTGAGGATTGGTCTGGAAGATCAAGGTGTGAGTCTTTAGAATTTGGATAGGAAGATCATTGGTTTTATACAAAAAGATTCGAGGACACTTGATAGGCTACTCTTCATAGGCTGGTATTAATTATTATTAAAATGGGCCCATCCCCCCGTTGAGTATCTCTGATTTGCTCTTTTTATACCAACACAACAATGATGAAAATTTGTTCATCTTCTACAACCTTAAAATCATTGTTTCAAAATTTGGGTTGTATCGAACACATAACCATGAAAGTTCAAATAAAATTCTATTTGGATATGCGCTACATGAATGTGAATATGAATTCAAAGTCTTCATTAACAAATATGAGACTACTCTATGGGATTACATACTTAAGGTGATTGGTAGCATTAAATTCCTGATTTCTAAATGTGTAGATTTCAAGAATTTTAATGAAATGTGTTTGCTGCCGTATTTTTATGAGTTTGAGTTTATTGTTTATTTCAAGAGTACAATAGTGAATGTTAATGGACAATTCAAGGGTTATTGTTATACTTGTTTTTGTTTATAAAATTATTGACCATCATGTGAGATTTGGTAATTGTAAAATTAACCATAATAATATTAGGGATAAAAGAATTGATATTAAGATCATTGCACTTATAAATTAATTTAATTGGGTTACTTCAATTGATGATGAGATCTTTGTGACCTTAATTAAATTTAATGCATTGTCACCGTAACTGACAATAATGCATTCAATGAGGACTGCATGATAATCCTAAAAGGAATTTACATAGTTTATGCAAGTAGTGATGAGGCTAATGCAACCTTAAGAGAAGGTAAACATGTCAACGCAATTGATGTTTAGATCATTGCAACCTTGAGTGAAGTTAATGCAACCCAATGAAATGTGCAAGGATGGTGGTATGATACTTGTACCACCATTCATGCAGCCTATGATAAGACTCTTTTCAAAATATTTAAAAGTACAAAGAAGGGACTTGAAGTCCAAATGAGAAATGAAAAGAGATCCAAGGTACTTGGAAGGGACTGCATTGATTTGTTCTTCACTAATGGAAATAAAATGACCCTAAGTAATGTTTTCTATGTTCCTGATATGACTAAAATCATTGTAAGTGGAAGTCTATTGAGTAAATCCAGTAAATTCATTTTGAGTAAATTGGATACTTTTGTGGGAAAGGGTTATTCATGTGGTGGGATGATCAAACTTTGTACTATTGATAATGACAATAATAATATGACATCTAAATCTTGTAATAAAATTAATTCAAGTTCTATTACTTTGTGGCATAATAGACTTGCTCATATAGGCTATAACACAATTAAAAGAGTTGTTAAATGTGGATTAATTAATTGTAATGTGAAAGAGAATGAAAAATGTGAATTATGTGTTAACTCTAAAATGGTTAAGAAACCTTTTCCAAGTGTTGATAGATGTTCCTACTTGCTAGATTTAATACACAGTGATTTATGTGAATTAAATGACATGTTGACTAAAGGAGGAATGATGCATGTCGTATGCCTTACCAAATTTAATTATATTTATTCCTTATTACTCACTAAATTATTAGTAAAGTGGTAGTAAGGATCGAACCCACGAGAACCCACATTTATCATTCAAAATAAAAACAAAACTCAAATAGGGGATTTTGTTTCAAGAATTAATAACATATAATAAAGTAATAAACGAAGAATAATTGATAATACGATTTTAAAGAATAGTTAAGAATTATTCTCTACCTTCAATAATTAATCAATCAACAATGACAAACATTATTCCTTATTCTCAATTAAACTATTTACTCCACAGATAACACTTAAGCAGTCAATTATCCCAGTTTCCTTATTATAATTAATTAAAGCTAAACACTCATTAATTAATCCTTTTTACCATGCAATAAAAACATTAAGCATGCAATCTATTTAACTTAGGAAAAACATTACATTAAATGGAAACAAGTTAATCTAGGGAATAAATTCATTAAACATGCAATTCATTTAACCTAGGTTCAATTCTCCATCACAATTAAAATACCCTTCACAATACCTTACTACAATTGATCACTATACTTAGAACATGTAAATGTTGAATAATTTCCTAAGAAATATTTTAAGTAGTGTTCATTCTTGAAGGTTTTGTATAGAGAGGTCCGATGTGCCTACGCTAGGATGATAAGGTCAAGAGTCGAGATGCATAGACACATGCATCAAAGTATAGGTCTTCAAGGGCTGTCATATGAGGAACTCGCCATGTAAGGCTACCCTATGTCTCGCTATGCGAGGCTACCTTGTGCCACGTCGTGCGAGGCTCCCATGCGCACCCAAGCACCCGAACATAGGTATCCCAAGGCACCACCCTCACTATGCGAGGTTCAAGGCTAGCCTCCCGCGCACAGTGTCTACACAAAACATCGCGCCAAGCCTCCATGTGATCACCAAAGGCGGCTAGCCTCGCTATGCGAGGGTGCAGCCTCGCTACATCTCGCGTGTCGCGTGCCCATAGGCGTATGCGTCCGCACAAAGGCCAGCCGAGCTATGCGAGGGTGCAGCCTCGCTACATCTCGTGTGTCCTGCGCCCATAGGCGTATGTGTCCACACCTAGGCCAGCCTCGCTATGCGATGGTGTAGCCTCTCATGGTCTCTCGTGTCCCACCTACATAGACCGTTGCATCCAAACGAGGGTCTCCAAGGGTCGTCTTGCTATGTCAGACCCTCAAAGGATCCCTAACATCTTGTTATGTGAGACCTTTGCTAGGCCTCCCATGTACACCTTGTCTTGCCACAAACACCCCGTGCCTCGCTGAAGAGGCCCTAATTCCCTTCGAGAAGTAGGTGCCACTAGCGGGGCACCCTTGCGCCTTGGTTTCTCATGACATGTGAAGTTTGGAGCCTCCTCGATATGTGTACGAGGAGCACTTGGAAACACCAAACGGGTATGTCAAATAATCATTAGGCGCCAAACATGAATTGATGAGGACGACTGGGTACAAGGTACGTGTACTGATATGGGATGTACGATCATGAAGAGGACAGAGGCGCGGTGTAACGACCCAAAATTACTAATAAGGCTTAGGGGCCTTGATTAGTGTGCCGGGAAGGCATAATTGGAGGTTAAGAGAATTAATGGTAAGAAAGCGTGAAATGGGTATTGAGTAAGTATGCGGGCCCTGTTTGGCTGGTAAGGGTATGATGGTAATCTTGGCCCGTTAGGGAATAAATGTGAATGTGTGTGATAAATTGTTGAGACCACATTATTATGTGGGTAGTTTGATAAATATATATATATATGCGTGTACAGGTGTGTGCGTTTGTAATTATTGGCACGAGGCGATCCTAGGGAGCAAGTAGCAGGAAAGTCACAGCGGGGTTTAATAGTTGACTTTGGATAAGTCAGGGATGTTATAGGTATCGGGTAGTCAATTAGACTATCGGGTTATGAAAATAAATATGTGGAGATATATTTGAGGTTAGGATGTCTAGGTGGGAATAGTGGGGGGTTTTACCATTTTGGCCTCGGGGACGGTTCCGGCACCCCGAGCCTTGGGTTTGACTTAAATGATAAGGTTAGACTTAAGAAGGTAGGGGAAACACAGATAGACCGACTCTTATTTTCTCTCCCTTCTCTCTCTCAAGAAAACTAAGAAAAACACAAGGAAAACAGGGGAATTTGGAGGATTTAGGCTGGGATTTCAGAGGATTTCAGTGGGGATTTAAAAGCTTAGCTTAAAGATTATCCAAGGAACATTTAATCAAAGTCAAGGTAAGAATCCAACTGTGTTTTAAGGTTAGAAGCTCTGAGTTTTTCTGGGTAATAAGATAATTACAATTTTGGTGTTTAAGGTTGAATTGGAGCTAGGAACTTGGGAACTAGCTGGGATTCTGTTTAGAGAAGGGGTTCAGCTGAAAAGGTAAACCTTAATTTATGATTTAAGAGTTTAAATCTGAGTTTTGAATGGTTGGTTATGGTGTTTGATGTTCTTGAGTTTCAGAGATTGAAACATGGATTGCAAAGAGTTTTAGATTGGGTTTCTTATTGAATTATGTTGTTGAAGTTGTCTTAAAAGTGTTGGGAGTGATTGATATTGAAGTAGGGAGCTTTGGGATGATTTTGGGATAGGTTTGGAGGTTGAAAATGGTGGAAATTCTGGGTTTGACGGGGAGGGCCGCGGCTCTGTTCTAGAGCATTGCGGCCCTAGCTTGCAAAGGAGCCAAGAAGGCTCGGCCAAAGGCAAGCACCGCGGCGCCAAAGTAAGGGCCGCGGCGCGTGTCCCCTTCAGGTGTGGTGTTGGCTCTGTTTTGGAGAAGGGCCGCGGCTAAGCTTCAAGGGCTACAGCCCTTGGTTGCACACTTGAGATTTTGAGGGTTTTGAGCACGGGGGAGTGGTCTAGTGTGCTCGGGTTTGGTTTCACCACCGTGCTTGGTGGAATTAGGAGTCCCGAGAGTTAGTTTTGTAACTGGAAACCTATATTTGATTATTCATGAAAACCCATATGTTAATATTAATAGAATTCATTAGTTTGGTTGTGGCTAGGTGATAAGCTAGGGCTCGAGAATGGATTGTGCTCGAGGGTCGTCCTTTCGAATTAAAGCACTTCGAATCAAGGTAAGAAAACTGCACCTGTATATGTGGATAGGATGGGACTAAGTGCTCCCTATACTTGAATGTGTTGTTACGTGATTGCGATACACTATGTGAATATGTTGGGACTAAGAGCTCCCTATAATGATATGAATGTCATAAGGTGGTATTATGCCACGAGAACATGTGGTAGCGGCCTAAGGGTGCCAAAATCCACACTTGCGCGTAGGGCGCGGCTCGGACACTGGTATCCGAGGACAGCTTATTATGCACTGAACTCGGTTAAGCTAGCCAGAGTCAGTGGGCATGTCACTGTAGTTGGCCTAAGCGAGCCAAAGGCAGTGGGTTAAATAGAGGGTGCGGCCTGCGGGCGTTAACCCTAGTTATTACTTGATATGTGTTTATTGTGGATTAATGTCTGTGACTTAATGAGTGTCTGGAGCTGGATTAATGGTTTTTGGTCAGTGTGTAGCTTTGAATGAATTTTATGGCCTGATGGTACTGAATAGTATTTTGTGGTTATTGGACTATGCTCTGTGTACTCCTAGCTGTTAATACTGTTATGTCATGATATTATGTTTTCTTGCTGGGCTTCGGCTCACGGGTGCTACATGGTGTAGGTAGGACAAGTTGACCATGGGTTGGAGAGCTCTGGGGGCGAGGTGTACATTGTCAGCTGCTCGGCCACCACGGTTGAGGATTTGTACAGGAACGGGAACCTAAAATGTATATTTTGCCATTAGAGTGGCTTGGTCAATTATTTGTAATTAAGAATTTTGTATTTACGTTATTTAAACCCTGATTTGGGATCCCATATAATAAACGTCTGTTTTCAATAAAGTTTAACCGTTTATAATCAAATTCTATTTAATCTAATCCCTTGTGTCAATAGATACACAGTTCAAACTAAATGACTTGATTAGCAGGTCTTGCACTATTTCAAACACACAGTGTAACGGTCTTGGTTATCTAGGGCATTACACGTGGCCCTGTCATCCGCGTCTGATGAGTAGTGGCGGTACGAACTTGTACAGAGAGTGGAGGCACTACTTGAGCACCCTCGACCATATACCAGAGTCGACAGTACGATGTCCTGTACCACTAATTTAGCATTGTCAGGATAGACACCACTATGTCCTGAGCCACTACCCTGACCTTATACCTGCATACGTCCTTGTCCCCTGGGACCTACTTGTATCAGGGGCCAATAGAGCTCACCTATAAATAGGTTTCGACCCCTCAGGTTAAGGGGTTGGAAAATGGACTATATGAACAGACAATTAAAGGATATATGATATTTGCTCCATGAGAGTTCTGCATTCTCTTCTCTTCCAAGTTCATTTCATCTTATTCTTAGCTATCTTTCATAGTATAATTTGAGTTTTCTAACCTTAAATCGTTGATGAGTTCTTACCATCAATAGTTTGGCGCCATTTGTGGGAAGGATAAGTGCCAAGCCACTATTCTTCCATTAACTCCGGCATAAAGAGATGCCAAGATGCTCTAAGCGATTGAAAGAGCCACGGGAGGTGGAGGTCGACCTTGATGGAGACCAGCTGAAGGCCTCCATGAAGAATCCCCCTCCACCCAGAAATGTGGAGGCCCCAAAGGAGCCCGAGGTTGATGAAGATGAGAGGGAGGCCTCATCCCCAGCCGTCCCGCCTGATGATAATCGTCCAAAGTCAGCAACTACCCCTACAAGGGATGCCGGTGAGTTCTTACTCCCGAAGCCGTCGCAGGTGCCGAACTCCGGCCGGCAAGATCCAGGCCCATCGACGCGCAGACCTGACAAGCATCCCCGGGTCCACTCCGTATGCTCGAGTTCTAAATCTCAATTTTACGAAGAAGAGATACGCTAATTGCACCGCAAGAACCAAAGGCTAGAAACCACCTTGGAGAACATGCAAGAGGTGTTAAATGGCCTATTACAAAGAAAATAGAGCATACCTCTGCCTAGGCGAAAAGAGAAAGGGCAAGAGGGGGTAGAAACCACAATGTCAGTGGACGATGGGAGAACTCGGCTCTCCACCAGTAATACCCCCGAGACGAAGTAGCACGAACGTCCCGGACCACCTGAGTAGCCCCAGAGGAAAAAACAGAGGAACAATGTTGACCCACGTAGTGAAGTCGAGGTCATGTCAAAGAGAACGCCCCCAGACTTGCGAGAGGAGCTCAATAAGAAAAGGGCAGACAAAAGGACTACACCTCCCATGGCACCCCATGAGGACAAAGGAAAAGGAAAGGCTAACCCGTCCACATTGAGAGACTCCTTGAAAAAGAGGAGACAAGACCTAGACACTGAAATGAGGAGCCTATGAAGCAAGATCGTCATCGCGTCTGGGGGACAAGCCATTGAGGATGAGTTCGACCACGAATCACCCTTCATTAAGGAGATCCAAGCCATTCGGCTCCCAGCCAACTTCAAGGAGCCTCATATGACCCCATATGAAGGAAACACAGATCCTAAGTACCATCTGGACGCATTTAACGACCTGATGAAGTTAAGGGGGATTAGTAACGGAGCCAAGTGCTATTGATTTGCTGTCACATTGAAAGGACCTGCGTACAAATGGTTCAAGAGACTTCGACCAAGGTCCATCAGGTCTTGGCAGCAGTTTTTTGATGAATTTCTCCAACAACATCACGCCATGCGTGATTACACAATGCCGGGCACCAGCCTCGCCAACGTGAAGCAGGGAGAAAATGAGAGTCTAAAGAACTACATCCATAGATTTAACATGGAGGCAGCCAAAGTAGGGAGCTTGAACTGCATGGAGTTAAAAATGTCCATCACAGCCGGAGTGCGTCCGGGAAGCAAGTTGTGGGATAATATGCTCAAAAGGGAAGTCACTGACCTAGATGACTTCTACGAAAGTGTACAAAAGTACATTCGTGTGGAGGATGGCCATGCGAACTTAAAGGCAGGAAAAAATGAATCCCATGTAAAGCCCCCAGACAATGAAGGGTCGAATGGGGCAAAGAAGAAGAGGGCATATGAAGGGCCAAGAGATGATCAACAAAGAAGGCCCAAATGCAGAAGCGACCATAGGCAAACGACTTACACCTTCTATACAAGCCTGACGGACACCAGAGAGCATATCTACCTCACAAATGAGGATTGGGTTCCCTTCAAGAGGCCTCCACCGATGAGAAAAGATCGGTTCAAGACGAAACCTAGCATATACTGTCAGTACCTCAAGGATATCAGCCATACCATGGCAGAATGTACCCATCTAAAGGAAGAAATTGAAGAGCTCATCCGCAAGGGATACCTAGGCCGATATGTCAGAAGGGAAAAATAGAAATCGGAGGATGAGCCGGTGATACCTCAAGCACAAGAAACAACCCCGAAGATACAAGGAGAAGTGAGAATGATCTTCAGAGGTCCGAGGTTCGGGGGAGAGTCCAGGAAGGGTCGAGACAGGTACGCTAGAAAAGCCAGACGGAGTCCACCACCGCGTGTCATGAGTTTGGAGCAACGACCACTGAAAAGCTTTAAGGGAGAAAATGACTCAATCACTTTCACGGAGGAGGATGCACGAGGGGTGCACTTTCCCCATAATGATCCTTTGGTGTTAACAGTTCAGTTGGCCAACATGCGGGTGCATCGGGTCCTCGTAGACAACGGAAGCTCCGTGGATATCTTATATCGCCCTGCCTTGGAGAAGATGGGTTTGGGCGTCAGACACTTGAAACCCTGTCAATCCTCCTTATACGGATTTACGGGGGACTCGATACAACCCTTAGGGGTGATCGAATTGGCACTCACCATGGGAGAACAACCCAGGTAGACCACAACCATGGCAAACTTCGTTGTGGTAGATTGTGCTTCAGCTTTCAATGTGATATTGGGGAGACCATCCCTAAGAGAATTGAAAGCGATAACCTCAATATATCACCTCGCCGTCAAGTTCCCAACTCCTGGTGGAGTAACGAGTATGAAAGGAGAATAAAGAAAGGCAAGGGAGTGTTATAACACCTCCCTTCGCACGTCTGTGAAACCGTAAGAACCGATGGCGATGGTGGTACATGGGGGCACAAACCCACATGAACTAGACCCCATAATCATGGAGGAGCCAGGGGTGAACCCATGGAGGAGGTAGAGGAAATCGTGGTGATGGAAGAGCCATTGGGAAAGTTGATGGTGGGAAAAAGCCTTCAGAGCGACGCTAAGGAGAAGTTGGTAAGGATTTTGAAGGACGATCTGGATGTATTTTCTTGGAGTCTCGAAGACATGGTGGGAATAGATTCTGCTATCATGTGCCACCAATTGAATATCGCCCCCAAGGCGAGGCCTGTTAGGCAGAAAAGACGAGCACTTGACCCAGAGAGGTACGCAGCCTTAAAGGAGGAGGTTGACAAGTTGAAGGCCAATGGGTTCATCTGCGAATCATTCTATCCTATATGGGTATCGAACCCGGTGCTAGTCCCAAAACCGAATGGAAAATGGAGGACTTACGTTGACTTCTCAAACCTCAATAAGGCTTGTCCTAAGGACAATTTTCTGCTTCCAAGGATAGATTAGCTGGTGGATGCGACGGCCGGGCACGAGCTACTTAGCTTTATGGATGTCTACTCTGGATACAACCAGATACCTATGAACTCGACTGACGAAGAGCATACGCCATTTATAACGGATAAAGGACTCTACTGTTATAAAGTGATGCCTTTCGGATTAAAGAACGCGGGTGCCACCTATCAAAGATTGGTGAACAAAATGTTCGCTAACTAGATAGGGAAGAACATGGAGGTATACGTTGACAATATGCTGGTGAAGACCAAAAATGCCGCAGAACTCAACAAAGACCTAGGTGAGATGTTTGACACACTCAGGAGGTACCGAATGAAGCTGAATCCACTCAAGTGCACTTTCGGTGTATCCTCGGGAAAGTTCTTAGGTTTCATGGTCAACTCCAGAGGCATCGAAGATAATCCTGATAAGATAAAGGCCCTAATAGAAATGAGCCCACCTAAGAACAAGAAGGAGGTGCAATTTCTAACGGGACGGGTGGCAGCCCTTAATAGATTTATTTCGAGGTCTACGGACAAGTGCCTCCCCTTCTTCAACATCCTAAAAGGGAGCAAAAAGTTCGCTTGGGATGAAGAATGTGAGTATGCTTTTATCAAGTTGAAGGAACACTTAGGGAAGCCACCCTTGTTGGCAAAACCTGAAAAGGGCGAAAGGCTATACTTATACTTGGCAGTATCCGAGCATGCCATAAGCGCTGCCTTGGTTAAATGAGAGAAGAAGCACCAGCAACCCATGTACTACGTCAGTAAATGGTTAGTAGATGCGGAGAACCGATACCCAGAGATAGAGAAGTTGGCATACGCGTTAGTTGTGGATTAAGGAAGTTGAGGCCCTACTTCCATGCCCATGCAATCGAAGTACTCACCGATAGCCCCTTAAGATAGGTCTTGCATAAACCTGAAACCTCAGGGAGACTGATGAAATGGTCGATCGAGTTGAGTCAATTTGACATCACTTATACCCCAAGGACCTTCATCAATGGACAAGTGCTTGCAGACTTCATAGTGGGGTTCACCTATCGACCAAATGAAGGAGGAGACGAAGAAGAGGGACAATCAATCGTAGAAGGAGAGCCAAGGAGTTTTGAAGAATGGAGCTGTAACGACCCACTAATCTAGACTACTTGGACCATTAACGAATCTATACATAAATCTTACATTTTTGCGAAAATACCATAATTTATCAGAAACTTGTAGAAACAAAGTTTACTTTCATAAAATAAGTAGGATATGGGTACCCATTGTCTTTAAAACAAAAATAACTTAAAAACTAAAAAGGGTTACATAGAAAATGCGGAAAGTACATTTAAAACCATAAAAAACATAAACAAGACTACATCCTCGAATCGAATAACGCTCGGCCCCTTGACTCCATTCACCATCGATACACATCCTCTAAGCGTCACGAATCTTTCCGCCTCTAAAGCTTATTTCCTGCACATAAACAGAAAGGAATGAGCCTAATGCCCAGCAAGGAAAATCTAACACATAGTCATAAACATAAACATAATGTCATAACAACGTAAAGACATATCATAACACATAATACACTTATTATAATGGCCATTATTACTTGGGGTCCCATAGACTAAACAAGCATATGCCCATGGGGTTAATGGGGTCCTACTAGCTAAGTAGGTCATATGCCCATAACCCATTTGGGGTCTTGTTAGTCATATGGGTCATATGCCCAAGCCTACAAACATACACATATACATATCATAACACTTTTAATAACATAAAAACATATAGATAACATAAGCACATAACATATTAATTCTAGCCTATTTTCCTTACCAAAGTTACCGGGATTATGGACTGAGTTGGGACTTTTGGAACACTCCTAAAACCATAAGAAAGAGTGAGTCTAAAGAAAGGAGATGAAATGAAAGAGATGGAAAGACTAAACCATAAAAACATACTTACCAACTTATATGCTTAAGAGCTTGGATTCCCTAACCAAAATAAGAATAAGGTTAGGGGACTGAGTAGAAGGTTTTGAGAAAAGAAATAACATAAAATACAGAAAGGAACTAGAGTTTTGGTTACCTCAATGATTTGCAAGATCAATCTAACCACAACCGAAATACTATAGAACTCACTTCCCAAAGTGTTTGATAAGCTTATGATGTTTAAGCTTATGATTTTTCCCCAAACCAGGTGTTTACACTCTCACACTCACTTAACACTAGCAGCTTCTGAACTTAGAGCAAATGGTGAATAATGGCTGGGTACTAGGTCCTATTTATAGAGTTTGGGAATGAAAATATCTTGATTTTACTTGAATAAAAATAATGGCTTTTTAGGTGAAAATCATTTGAATAATCGTTCAGCAGAGGCTGAAGACTCGTTCAGAAGATGCTGGACTGTTGAAGGAGTTTGAATGGCTGAAAGGAAATGAATTCAAAAGAGTTTGAATCCATGCTGAAGGAGGCGATATATCGCCCCCTGTAGGCGATATATCGCCTGGGCCAGTATGCCCGAGGCGACCGTGCATCGTTTCGTGTTTTCCGTATCTACGTGCTGCGACATATCGCCCCCTATAGCTGCGATATATCGGCACACGCTGAATATTTAAACACGAAATTACACATTTTTAGCTAAGTTTGAATGGAGTAAACAGCCTTGACTAAGCCCTCAACGTACTCAAAGCTGCTGACTGACCCTATAACATTCAAACTTTACTCCTTATTATATTTAATCCTCAAAAATCTTAATCCTTAATTACCATTCAAAACATGTGCTTAAAATCCTATTGGTTGATGTCTAAACCTTATAATATAATAATATAATCCTATCAGTCACATTAATCAAACCTTAGGTTATACTTAATGTTCTTAAACTATAGGTTAAACTTAGAAAATCTATAAGTACTACTATGAGTGTCCAAATAATTCCCGGTCTGAACCAAAAATCCATAGTAACAAAGATAATGCTATAAATACTATCATACTATTATCTATCTTAGCTAAGTAAAGTTCTTGGACTCTACAATTCTCCCCTACTAAAAAGAATTTCGTCCTCGAAATTTACTTATCACATAACTCCGGATACCGGCCTTGCATGTCTCCTCCAACTCCCACGTTGCCTCGCGATCAGAACTATTACTCCATAGGACGTTGACTATAGGAAGGCTCTTAGACCGTAACTACTTCATCCCTCTATCTAGGATGCTAACCGGTCATTCCTCGTAACTTAAGTCTTTCTGGAGTGCTATTGTATCATACTTGAGGACGTGAGATGGGTCTGACACATATTTGCGTAACATTGAGATGTGGAAGACGTTGTGACTATCAGCTAGTGCTGGCGGTAGGGCTAGTCTATACGCAACTGTTCCCACTTTGTCCAATATCTAAAAGGACCTATGAATCGGGGACTAAGCTTGCCTTTCTTTCCGAACCGCTTGACACTTTTCATAGGAGATATCTTCATGAAGACTTGATCTCCAACTTGGAATTCCACATCGCGTCGCTTGGTATCCGCATATCTTTTCTGACGGCTTTGAGTAGCCAGCATACGCTGTCTAATAAGCATTTCTGCTTCTTGAGCTTGTCTAACAGCTTCGGGCCTTAGAAGCTGCCTTTCTCCTACCTCGTCCTAGTGCAACGGTGATCGGTACCTTCTTCCATATAGCAACACATAAGGTGCCATTCCGATCGTTGACTGGTAGCTGTTGTTGTACGAGATTTCGATCAGTGGTAAGTACTTATTCCATGATCCTCCAAAATCAAGTATACACGCGCATAGCATATCCTCTAAGATCTGAATCGTACGCTCAGCTGCCCATCTGTCTGAGGATGGAAAGCTGTACTAAGACTTAACTCAGTACCCATGGCTTGCTATAAGCTTCTCCAAAATCTTGACGTAAATACTGATCCCCTATCTGACACTATCGTCTTGGGGATTCCATGCAATCATACAATCTCTTGGATGTAGATGTCTGCATATTGGTCTGCCGTATAAGAAGTCTTAATCGGCAGAAAATGAGCCGACTTGGTTAGTCTATCTATGACTATCCAAGCATAAGCATGCTGCTTATTCGTCTTTGGCAGACCCGTCACGAAGTCCATGGCTATATCATCCCACTTCCATTCCGGTATGCTAAGCGGTTGCAATAATCCTGCAGGCCGCTGATTCTCTGCTTTCACTTGCTGGCATACCAGACACTTAGATACATACTCCGCTATGTCCTTCTTCATCCCTGGCCACCAATAGACTGTCTTGATGTCATGAGTCATCTTGGTAGACCCTGGATGAACTGAGTACGGAGTATTGTGCGCTTCTTCTAGGATCGTCTTCTTAATACTCTGATTGTCTGGCACGCATACCCGATCCTTATATCTCAATAAACCTTGACTGGATATTGCGAAATATGTAGTCTTGCCTTCTCTGACTGCATCCATGTGCGCTGTTAGTGTGTCATCATGCCTCTGACCAATCCGTATGTCCTCTAACAGATTCGATTGGATAGACAAGTTAGCCAGCTTGTCTATAATCACATCTATTTCGGCACTGATAAGCTCCTGCTGTAGAGGCTTTTCAATTCCGGATAAGGCTGCTAAGTTCCCATAGCTTTTCCTTACTAAGTGCATCGGCAACTACGTTCGCCTTCCCTGGGTGGTATAGGATTTCGTAGTTGTAATCCTTGACTAATTATATCCACCTGCGCTGCCTTATGTTGAGCTCCTTCTGTGTAAAGAAGTATTTTAAACTCTTGTGGTCCATATAAATCTCGCACCGTTCTCCGTAAAGATAATGGTGCCAGATTTGCGTCGACCACCGCTGCCAACTCCATATCGTGAGTTGGGTAGCGTTGTTCATACTCCTTCAACTGTCGTGAGGCGTAGGCTATCACTTTGTCGTTTTTGCATCAACACGCTTCCCAATCCTAGCTTTGATGCATCGCATTAGACAACGAACTTATCGTTGGGTGTCTGTACACTAAGTACTAGTGTTGAGCAAGGCTTATCTTTAAGCAACTGGAAGCTTTCTTCACACTTATCGTTCCAATTAAACTTTTGTTGCTTCCGGGTCAGGTTGGTGTGTGGAGCGGCTATCTTAGAAAAAGCCCTCTACAACTTTCTATAATAACCTGCTAGCCCAAAGAAGCTCCTTACTTCCGACGCGTTCTTTGGTCTAGGCCAATCCTTCACGGCCTCTACCTTCGATGGATCCACTGCAACTCCGTCTTTTGATATGATGTGCCCGAGGAACGCCACTTGTGAGAGCCAAAACTCGCATTTCTTGAATTTCGCGTAGAGTTGGTGCTCCTTCAATCGCGTCAAAATAATCCTTAAATGTTCCTCGTGCTCTACTTCATCCTTGGAGTATACTAAGATATCGTCGATGAATACAACAAATTTATCTAAGTAATACTTGAAGACTCTATTCATTAAGTCCATAAACGCGGCTGGCGCGTTAGTAGAACCAAAAGATATAACCAAGAACTCGTAGTGTCCATAACGAGTCCTAAAGGCTTGTCTTAGGAATATCTTCTCCCTTTACCTTGAGCTGATGATACCCGGGCTGTAAATCGATCTTAGAGAATACAGTCGCGCCTCGGAGTTGATCAAACAAATCATCAATCCGAGGTAGCAGGTATTTGTTCTTAATTGTTACTTTATTTAGCTCACAGTAGTCTATGCACATGCGCATACTTCCGTCCTTCTTCTTCACGAATAGTACCGGAGCTCCCCATGGTGAATGGCTTGGCCTAATGAAACCCAAGTCTAGGAGTTCTTGTAGCTGCGTCTATAACTCCTTGAGTTCCGTAGGTGCCATCCGGTATGGTGCCTTAGAGATAGGCTCGGTGCCTGGTACTAATTCTATCGTGAAGTCTATTTCTCGATTTGGCGGCAATCCTGGCAAGTCATCGGGGAAAACTTCTGGAAATTCTTGTATAACCCGAACATCTCCAACTTTGAGTGATGTCTCCTTCTCCACATTCGTGATGCTGGCTAAGAATGCTTGGCATCCTTTCTCCATCATTCTCTGAGCTTTGAGAGATGACACTAACGGTGTGCGTAGTCTTGAAGCTTGTCCCATGAAGCATCGTCTCTGGCCGTCAGGAGTCTCGAACATCACCTTCTTGCGTTTGCTGTTGATCGTTGCGCCATGCCGTGCTAGCCGATCCATGCTTAGTATTACGTCGAAGTCCTTGATTACTAGCTCTATCAGGTCTCCTTCTAGTCCTATGTCCTAAATCTTGATCGGTAAGCCTCGTACTATTCGTGATGATAGAACTACTCTGCCCGAAGGCAACTCGGTTACAAACCTAGTTCTAAATCTTTCACTAGGTTTGTCTAGTTTTTCTATCATTCCTAACGAGATCTACGAGTATACAGCTACCAATCAAGTGATACTAGAACATATACTATCGAGGATAGGATCTGACCTGTAATCCTTGTTACTAGCATGGGTTCCTCCTTGGGTCAAGGCAAAGACCTTGGTCTGGAACCATCGTTTAATCCCTCTTCTCCTCACTAACATTCCTCTGAATCCTTTCTACTTCAATTGCCGCTTCTAGAACATTGGCATAGGTAGTGGTTCCCAGGTTTGCTAACTTAACCCCTAATTCCATCTTTGGTCTAAGTCCTCCGATGAACTTGGTCAACCTCGTAAAGTTGGTTGGGACCAACTCTGGTGCAAACTTGACTAATCTGTTGAACTGACGAGCATATTCTTCTACCATTAGCGATGACTGCCGAGGCGTAATACTTCTTGTGGAACGGCTCCACAAATCTTGTCCATATCATGGTGCTGACATCGTTAGTCTGCTGAACTAAGTCCCACCATATTCTGGCATCCTTCTTGAGTAATGACGAGACGCAGGATATGCGGTCTGCATTACTGAGATTCATGTGCGTAAGAATTGGCTTCACATTCCTTAGCCACTCTTCTGCCTCAAAGGGGTCTATAGTCCCTTTGAAGTTTGGAGCGTGCTGTTTGCGGAACCTTTCATACACTGACTCCATATTCGGTACTGGATGTGGCGCGTAGTGCGTCACTGGCCATCCCCCATATGGACCAACTTGTTGGGGTGCTAGGGCCATTTGTTGTAGCTGCGACTCCGGTTGCGGCGGAGGCTGAGGCTGAGTCTGCGCCTGTTGACGTTGTTGCTGCAAGAGTTCCTCGACTTGTTGTCGCCGTCTAGCGATTTCCACGGTGTTGTCAGCTGACGGTGTCGGCGCGTTGCGGCTAGTAGTAGCACGTACTTCTCTTCTGCGAACTGGAGGGCATCATTGGTCGTTGGAACAACGTTGGAGGCGTTTCCGTTGGTGCGTGCAGATCTTCGGAGCGACATCTTCACCAAAAGTTCTAACAGTCGAGAACTTGTTAGAACTTACCCTAATAGGCTCTAAGGCAAAAACTTATTCTAAAACAAACATATCTCGGACCTATTTATTATGACTTCTTATGAAAAATTATATAGGTCTTTATTTATTACTAGAGTGGGTTTCTATACTTAGAAAAACAAGTCATCTTTATTTTCTAAGTGTGTTTCTAATCATCCTATATGACTTAATTCTCAGGCTCGAAACTTATCTTTGTTCCAAAGTTAACCATATTGAGGGAGGGCTGGGATCAGTAAAATCGTTCCCACTACTAAGGCCCCCTAACTCTCAATAAGGAAACTTGGTTCATTGATTTGTATCCACCCTCACTGAACTTAGTCATTATTTATTTTATTTATTACTTATTATGATTGCGAAAAAAAAAAAAATCAAACTCATACATGATAGAAAAACGACATGTTATTGATTTGGAAAAAAGATTTTCACTTATTACAGAAATAAACAAAACAAACAATGAAAAACTAGCTATTCTAAAAATCGGGATCTTCTACATCCGATCCTTCATCTAGCATATCATCATCTATCTCCTTATAATCATCATTGTCTTGAGCCTCAAAATTTCCTCGGGGAAGATTCAAGAAGATCCTATGTTGTTGCTCATTAGTGAATTGAAACTCTAAGTCATAGGTGAACTTAAGTATGAGAGAATAATATCTTAGGGCTGCTTGTAAGTCATCATCATTATTTATATTCTCCCATATTTCTTCTAAAGTTAAAATTGTTGAAGGGAAATCTTTTAAAAGCCTAATTACTAGGACATATTGTTCTGCAGCTCTCATCATGATTTGCTTAGACTCTTGAAGGTGACCTATCTCTTTGTGGAACAAGATCAACCTCCGAGTGATCTTTTCTAGTGCTCCTACGGTGTTTCTTGGCTCCCTTATTCTTTTTAAAGCCTTAATGGCTCGGATATCCTCATTGCTTAAAGCTCCATTCATTCTTAACTAAAATATAAACACTAAAGTCGTTAGCTATACACATAGACAAAGTAACTTGTAACTTGTAACTTAAACACTTACTTGGCGGTCCGATTCGGAGCTTTGAGCATGTGTATCGAGGAGAACTTCATGCGAAGGAACCGTTTGCTCTGATACCAACTGTAACGACCCACTAATCTAGACTACTTGGACCATTAACGAATCTATACATAAATCTTACATTTTTGCGAAAATACCATAATTTATCAGAAACTTGTAGAAACAAAGTTTACTTTCATAAAATAAGTAGGATATGGGTACCCATTGTCTTTAAAACAAAAATAACTTAAAAACTAAAAAGGGTTACATAGAAAATGCGGAAAGTACATTTAAAACCATAAAAAACATAAACAAGACTACATCCTCGAATCGAATAACGCTCGGCCCCTTGACTCCATTCACCATCGATACACATCCTCTAAGCGTCACGAATCTTTCCGCCTCTAAAGCTTATTTCCTGCACATAAACAGAAAGGAATGAGCCTAATGCCCAGCAAGGAAAATCTAACACATAGTCATAAACATAAACATAATGTCATAACAACGTAAAGACATATCATAACACATAATACACTTATTATAATGGCCATTATTACTTGGGGTCCCATAGACTAAACAAGCATATGCCCATGGGGTTAATGGGGTCCTACTAGCTAAGTAGGTCATATGCCCATAACCCATTTGGGGTCTTGTTAGTCATATGGGTCATATGCCCAAGCCTACAAACATACACATATACATATCATAACACTTTTAATAACATAAAAACATATAGATAACATAAGCACATAACATATTAATTCTAGCCTATTTTCCTTACCAAAGTTACCGGGATTATGGACTGAGTTGGGACTTTTGGAACACTCCTAAAACCATAAGAAAGAGTGAGTCTAAAGAAAGGAGATGAAATGAAAGAGATGGAAAGACTAAACCATAAAAACATACTTACCAACTTATATGCTTAAGAGCTTGGATTCCCTAACCAAAATAAGAATAAGGTTAGGGGACTGAGTAGAAGGTTTTGAGAAAAGAAATAACATAAAATACAGAAAGGAACTAGAGTTTTGGTTACCTCAATGATTTGCAAGATCAATCTAACCACAACCGAAATACTATAGAACTCACTTCCCAAAGTGTTTGATAAGCTTATGATGTTTAAGCTTATGATTTTTCCCCAAACCAGGTGTTTACACTCTCACACTCACTTAACACTAGCAGCTTCTGAACTTAGAGCAAATGGTGAATAATGGCTGGGTACTAGGTCCTATTTATAGAGTTTGGGAATGAAAATATCTTGATTTTACTTGAATAAAAATAATGGCTTTTTAGGTGAAAATCATTTGAATAATCATTCAGCAGAGGCTGAAGACTCGTTCAGAAGATGCTGGACTGTTGAAGGAGTTTGAATGGCTGAAAGGAAATGAATTCAAAAGAGTTTGAATCCATGCTGAAGGAGGCGATATATCGCCCCCTGTAGGCGATATATCGCCTGGGCCAGTATGCCCGAGGCGACCGTGCATCGTTTCGTGTTTTCCGTATCTACGTGCTGCGACATATCGCCCCCTATAGCTGCGATATATCGGCACACGCTGAATATTTAAACACGAAATTACACATTTTTAGCTAAGTTTGAATGGAGTAAACAGCCTTGACTAAGCCCTCAACGTACTCAAAGCTGCTGACTGACCCTATAACATTCAAACTTTACTCCTTATTATATTTAATCCTCAAAAATCTTAATCCTTAATTACCATTCAAAACATGTGCTTAAAATCCTATTGGTTGATGTCTAAACCTTATAATATAATAATATAATCCTATCAGTCACATTAATCAAACCTTAGGTTATACTTAATGTTCTTAAACTATAGGTTAAACTTAGAAAATCTATAAGTACTACTATGAGTGTCCAAATAATTCCCGGTCTGAACCAAAAATCCATAGTAACAAAGATAATGCTATAAATACTATCATACTATTATCTATCTTAGCTAAGTAAAGTTCTTGGACTCTACAGGAGCCTACATGTGGATGGAGCATCCAACAAAGGAGGATCTGGAGAAGGTATCGTGATGACTGGACCTGAAGGACACAGGATGTACTGCGCGATACGGTTTGGGTTTGAAGCCTCGAACAACGAGGTAGAATACGAAGCGCTTCTAGCAGGGTTGCGGTTGGACCAGGGGCTAAAGGTAACACATCTACACATTTTTAGTGACTCACAGTTGGTGGTGTTCTAGGTGAAGGGTGAGTATCAGGTGAGGGGTCCTAAGATGGCTGCATACTTGGAAAGGGTAAGAGGCTATCTGGGGTAGTTGGTGGAGTATAGCATAGAGCAAATCCCGAGAGAGAGGAATACCCATGCTGATGCCCTCGCAGAGCTGGCTTCCACTAAAGATGGGGATACCCTTGAATCAGTTGCTGTGGAATACTTACCGAGGCCAAGCATCGTTAATTCAGACGTTCACATGGTCAGTATCCCAAAGGAGTCATGGGCCAACACTATTATAAGTTACCTGAAGGATGGAGCTTTTCCAACAGACAAGAGGGAGGCTCGAAGACTGGTGTATAAAGCTACCCAATACACCTTGGTAGACAGGATCTTATACAAGAGGGAGTTTTCTGTGCCACTCTTGCGATGTGTTGATGAGGAGGAGGCTATGAAAGTACTGTATGATATACATGAGGGTGAGTGCAGGAATTATGCGAGTGGACCATCCACAGCTTGGAAAGCCATGAGGCAAGGGTACTACTGGCCCTCCATGGAGAGAGATGCAAATGACTTCACAAGGAAATGTGATAAATGCCAGAGGCACGCAAACTATTCCCAAAAACCCCCGAATGAGTTAACTAGCATGACTAGCCCTTGGCCCCTTGCTATCTGGGGGATATACCTAATTGGCGCCCTTCCCGCAGGTAGAGGTGGAGCAAAGTACGCAGTTGTAGCCATAGATTACTTCACCAATTGGGTTGAAGAGAAACCTCTAGTAAATATAACGGCCAAGCATATCACCACATTTGTCAACAAATTCATTGTCTGCAGGTATGGAGTGCCCTACAAAATTATTTTTGACAACAACACCCAGTTTGAGGGGGAAGCGTTCGAGGAGTACTATAGGGAAAGAGGGATAAGGAGAAACTTCTCAGCTGTTGTACATCCACAGGCCAATGGGAAGGTGGAGGCCATTAACAAAGTCCTTAAGAAGAGCTTAAAAACAAAGCTAGAGAAGATGAAAGGGGCTTGGGTTGAGGAGCTACCTAATGTGCTTTGGGCCTACAGGACCACCCCGTGTACAACCACTGAGACCCCTTTCTCCTTAGCATACGGATGTGAGGCTGTAACGCCCTACTTCCTTAGAGCCGTTACTACGTGAGTTTAAAATGTGCATTCAGCTCGCTAATCGAGAGTTTAGGTCAAAAAGTGTAATTAAGCTATAAACAGAGTTATAAACCTTGAAAAGTAATTCCATTTATTGAAAATTATAAAGTGGTAGACACTTGGGATCCCAAAATACTGTTTAGAAATATTTACAACATATAGGTACAAACCAAGTCGACTAGACGACAAAATCTAAGTTTTAATACAATCATCTCCCAAAACCACTGGCTGTGGCAGCCAGGCAGGCCAAACATGTACGCGTCGCTTCATGCTTGCCATACTCATGATTGGTGGGCTTTCTCCTTGCCCTTACCTGCACCACAGAGCACCTGTGAGCCGAAGCCCATCAAGAAAACTCACAAACAGATAACATATCCATAACAAACACACAACATATATAACAGGCCTTCAATAGGCTAAACACATATGGCTAAGCCGTCCCAAGCGCTTTACCAGGCCCTGGATTCGCGGTCCACACCGTGAGGATATCCCAGGTATCCTTTAGGGTCTCGCCCTGGCAACTCGTACTCCACGTGCTCAACGCTGCACCCGGCCCCTTGCCGCACTCGGCCTTGCACTCAACGTGCTTAATGCCGTTCCCGGCCCCTTGCCATTTCCCGGACCCTGCCGACCTCGGCCTGCACCGCTCCCGGCTCTTGCCGAGCATTTACACAATAGCATTCATATCATAATAAACATATACAGAACACCAACAAATTCAATCAAAGAGCTACACCCTGCAATTCAAACATATTGGGGCTCAGCCCTGCATACAAGATCTATGGGAACAGTGATTTTCTTACCTGCGTCTCGAGCTTTCCGAGCACCGATATCCCGAGCGCAGTCCCCTAACTTGAGCCTCACCGAAACCCTAGTCACAACGAATTAACAGTATTCATCCATCAAGTTCTAATTCAATAATTAGCCTCAAACCATAATTATAATCTCCGGGACATTGAATTCCATCAATCCGAGTGATAAAATCCATCCCGAGCCTTAACCATTGAACTCCCGAGCCAAAAACCTCTAAAAAACCCAAAAGTGCTCTAAGCGCCGCGGCCCTAGGGGTCCATGCCGCGACCCCCAGCTCAACCCGAGGCCTTGCCTCAGAAGTACCCATATGCACCGCGACCCTTGCTAAAGGGCGTCGCAGCGCGCCTTCAAATCCTGACGCACCAACTTCAAAGGGGCTGCGACTTAGCAAGAACATAGCCGCGACCCTACCCCTCGAACCCAGAAAAACTCAACATTTCCACCTCTAAAATCAATCCAATTTCCCCCAAAATTATGCCAAAAATCCAGACTAACTAACACAATATTAGCATCAAAACCCAACAAAGTCTAGCCCCAAACTCAGCCAAGCAATCAAGAACAAATTCAAACTTAGCTAACATGCAAACTCAGATGCTCAACCTTAAAACTAGCTGATAAATTGACACAATTCAACATATTAGGAACTTACCTTTGCTAGATTATACTTCTAAGCCAATCTTCTAGATTCCAAGCTACAATTCTCCAAAGCCCCAACTTGAAACTCTGAACTTGCTCTCTTCCTCAAGATTTCCCCCTTAGTGCAGCTTTGAGAATAAAGAGAGAGAATGGCAGAGTCTAAGGTCGATTTCTCCAAGTTTCCCCAACAGTTCCTTTATTTTGTTTGATTTAACTTAAATCTATAGGGTTACCTCAAGGCTCGGGGTACTGGAAACGTCCCCGAGGGCAAAATGGTAAATTTCCCCAATATTCCCTCCTAGACATTCTAACCTCAAATATATCTCCGAATATTTATTTTCATTCCCCGATAACCCAATATAATAACTAATACCCAAATTACCCCTCGACTCGCCCCGAGTCGGATTCTCCACCCCGTTGTGACTTTCTGGCTAATTGCTCTCTAGTACTGTCTCGGATCGTGCTACACAGATATATATATATCACATGCATATCATACTTATCACTTTCACGCCCTCAACAAGCTAAAATCACAAACACACCCCTAATATCCAAACAGGGCCCACATGCATATTTAATTCCACTAAACATGCATTTCTATCACATATTCACATAAATTCACATATTAACATATTAAATCACTTATTGCCCTCCAGACACACTAATCAAGGCCCTATGCCCTATTAGCAAATTTGGGTCGTTACAAATATCCCCTCCTTACATAAATTTTGTCCTCGAAATTACCTGAATAACCTGGGATATCGCTCCCTTATCTCTGACTCAAGTTCCCACGTCGCCTCCTCAACCTTGCTTTTCCTCCACAACACTTTCACCAAGACGATGGTCTTGCTCTGCAAGACTTTATCTTTCTGGTCAAGAACCTGAACCGGCTTCTCCTCATAGGACAAGTCCTAATCGAGCTCCAAATTCTCATAACTTATAACGTGCGTCAAATCTGACACATACTTCCAGAGCATAGACACATGAAAAACATCATGAACCCCTGATAAAGCGGGAGGCATTGCTAGTCTGTAAGATACCTCTCCAACCCTTTCCAGAATCCTGAAGGGGCCAACAAACCTAGGGCTCAGCTTGCCCCGAACACCAAACCATTTCACACCCCTCAAATGTGAAACCCTCAGAAACACATGATCTCCAACCTGAAATTCCACGCCCCTGCGTTTCAGGTCTGAATAACTCTTTTGACGACTCTGGGAGGCGAGCATTCGTGCTCTAATCTTCTCAATCGCCTCATTGGTCCTCTGAACCATCTCTGGACCCAGATACCTCTTCTCACCTGTCTCATCCCAATGGATAGGTGATCTACACTTCCTTCCATATAGCATTTCGTACGGAGCCACTCCGATGGTCGCCTGATAATTGTTGTTATATGAGAACTCGATCAAAGGGAGATACTTACTCCATGATCCCCCAAAACCTAGCACACAAGCTCGCAACATGTCCTCCAATATCTGAATCATCCTCTCAAACTACCCATCTATCTGAGGATGATAAGCGGTACTAAATCGTAACTGCGTGCCCATAGTCTTCTGCAGACTCTCCCAAAACTTGGAAGTGAAAGTGGGGTCCCTGTCGGACACTATCGACCTCGGAGCCCCATGAAGTCGAACAATCTCCTTCACATATAACTCAGCATACTGCTCCACAGTATAAATTGTCCTAACAGGCAAAAAGTGGGCGGACTTGGTATACCTATCCACAAAGTCCATAGTGATATCTTCCCATTTCCATTCTGGAATCCCCAGAGGCTGCAACAACCCCACTGGCCTCTGATGCTCAGCCTTGACTTGCTGGCAAGTTAAGCACTTGGCCACATAATCCACCACATCCCTCTTCATGCCCGACCACCAGTACAAAGCTCTCAGATCCTGATACATCTTCGTTGTACCCGAGTGCAAGGAATAGGGAGTGGTATACAATTCATCTAAGATCTCCCGCCGGATATCAGAATCCATCGGAACGCAGATCCGACCCTTGTACTTCAGTAATCCCATCTCTGAAATAGAAAAGTCCTTAGTCGCTCCGACTAAGACATTCTCTCTGTGTTCTGTCAACTGGGAATCCTTCCCCTGCGCCTCCTTGATCCTCTCAAGAAGTGTAGAATGAAGAGTGATGTTGGCCAACTGTCCAACCACCAACTCTATACCTGCTCTGGTCATCTCCTAGGCTAGTTTATCAGATATCTGTCTCGAACTAAACAACCGTCCTGGGCCTTTCTGACTCAATGCATTAGCTACCACATTAGCCTTCCCAGGATGGTATAGGATATCACAATCGTAATCCTTAACCAACTCCAGCCACTGCCTCTGGCACATGTTCAGGTCCTTCTGAGTAAAGAAATACTTCAGGCTCTTGTGGTCGGTGTATATCTCGCACTTCTCACCATAGAGATAATGTCTCCAAATCTTAAGTGCGAACACCACCGCTGCCAACTCCAAATCATGCGTGGGATATCTCTGCTCATACTCCTTTAACTGTCTCGATGCATAGGCTATCACCTTACCAGCTTGCATCAGTACACACCCCAAACCCTGTCTGGATGCATCACAATAAACCACAAACTTTTCATTATCTGTCGGCAAACTTAACACTGACGCGGTGATCAATCGTCACTTCATCTCCTTGAAACTGTTCTCACATCTTTCCGTCCAGACATACCTTGTCTTCTTCTTTGTCAGTTCCATCAAAGGCGTAGCTATTCTGGAGAACCCCTCAACAAACCACCGTAAATAACCTGCTAAACCCAAAAAGCTTCTCACTTCAGGAACATTGCTCTGTCTAGGCCAATCTCTGACCGCCTCAATCTTCCTTGGGCCTACCAGAATCCCCTCCTTACTGACAATATGGCCCAGAAACATAACTTGTGGCAACCAGAACTCACACTTACTGAACTTAGCATATAACTCATGCTCCCTCAATCGCTGTAGAACCAATCGCAAATGCTGCTCGTGCTCTGTCTCTGACTGAGAATACACCAAGATGTCATCGATGAACACAATTACAAACTTATCCAGATAATCCTTGAAAACCCTATTCATCATGTCCATAAAGGATGCTGGGGCATTGGTTAATCCAAAGGACATAACTAGGAATTCATAATGTCCATACCTCATTCGGAAAGCGGTCTTTGGTATGTCCTCCTCTTTAATCCTTAATTGATGGTAACCTGATCGGAGGTCTATCTTGGAAAACACTGTTCTTCCCTGTAACTGATCAAATAAATCATCGATCCTAGGTAGTGGATACTTGTTCTTAATGGTAAACTTATTTAGCTCCCTGTAATCAATACACATCATAAGGGATCCATCTTTCTTCTTTACAAACAACACCAAAGCACCCTATTTCGAAAAACTCAATCTGATGAACCCCAAATCAAGTAACTCTTGCAACTGAATCTTAAACTCCTTTAACTCTGCTGGAGCCATTCTGTAAGGTGTCCTAGATACTGGCTCCGCTCCTGGTACCAACTCTATAACAAAGTCAATCTTTCGCTGCATTGGCAACCCTGACAAATCTGTTGGAAACAAATTCGGGAACTCACACACCAATCTAGTCTCACTCGGTCCAACCGAAACAACCCTAGAGGTATCCACAACGCTCGCTAGGAATCCCATGCAACCTTCATGCATCAGGTCTCTAGCCTTCAATGCTGAAATCATTGGTACTCATGGTCCACTAACTGTCCCCACAAACACAAAGGGTACCTCCCCTTCCAGTTCAAAAGTCACCATTCTGCGCTTGCAGTCAATCGTTGCCCCATACTTCGATAACCAATCCATCCCTATAATCATATCAAAGTCATCCATCTCTAACTCAATCAAATCAACAGACAGTTCCCTACCATCTACCTCTACTGGCAATGCTCTAATCCATTTCCTAGAGACTACCAGTTCCCCTGTTGGCAACAAAGTCTGAAATCCTCTAGCATACACACCACTAGGTCTACAAAGTTGATCTATCACTCTAGCAGATACAAATGAGTGGGTAGCTCCTGAATCAAACAATGCAGTATACAAAGAACCAGCATTAGAGATCTGACCCTCACAACTGAGGGGCTAGCCTCCGCCTCAGTCTGAGTCAAAGTAAATACCCTGGCAGGAGCAAGACTGTCACCCTGCTTTAGCTCCTCTTTCTTGACTTGAGGACAATCCATCCTCAGATGACCGGCACTCCCACAGACAAAGCAGGCCCTGATCTTGCACTCACCCTGGTGTAAATGTCTGCACCGCGGACACACTGGGAAACTCCTCCAGTTGTCATTTCCACCCTAACGGCCAGTAGAAGCACCCCATGTCCTCCTATCTGAACTGGGAGGAACAAAAGAATATGGGGCCTTCCTCTTCCGCTCACTAGAACCACCACCCCGACTAGATCCAACAAAAGGTGGCACTGTCCTCCTGGCATCGCGCCTAGCAGCACTTTCCTTCCAGATCTGATCCTCATCCCTCTCAGTTGTAAGCGCCTTGTCCACTACCTGGGCATAAGTAATAGTCTCTGGATCCAAGGTAATATTCACATTGCAGGCGATCATAACGTTCAACCCCGCACAAACCTATCTCTTCTTGCCGCATCAGTCGGCACTAAATCTGGCGCAAACTTCGCCAATCTTTCAAATCTCAAAGCATACTCTGTCACTGTCAATCGATTATGGGTCAGGTTTATGAACTCATCAACCTTCGCAGCTCGAACTGCCACACTGTAATACTTATCATTAAATAAATTTATGAACTCTTCCCAAGTCATAACTATTACGTCCCTTCTCTGAACTACCACGTCCCACCAGATGCGGGCATCCTCTCTGAACATGTAGCTAGCATTGGCCACCCTCTCATTTCCCTGAACCCTCATAAAATCAAGAATTGAGGAAATCATCTTCATCCACTACTCCGCCTGCAGTGGGTTTGATCCACCCTCAAAGGTGGGAGGATGCTGTTTCCTGAACCTCTCATACAAAGTGTACGCCCTAATTCTCCACGGGCTATTAGCAGGCTGAGATATGGCGTAATTGTGTATCAGCCGCGTGGGTGGCCTGTTCCCGGAGCTGCTGCTCCCAGGTCCCACCTCTTTAGCTCGAGGTAACAGCAGGTTCATTGAAGTTGCTAAGGAGTCGGGTCAGAAGCATGGACACCACGGGCTAAGAAGACATCCAGCTCGAGGTACGAGCCTGAGTTGGCGTCTATGACCCCTTATAAAGTCAACCACACAATGTAAACGTGCATATATCAGGCATCACGTGTCTGATATATCCTTGAATTCTCGGACACGCAGCCTAAACGTGCGTGTTCAGGCATCCACGACTGGGTTGGGCCGTGCGGCCCATTATCCCCTTACCTATTGATTAAACCACACTTCATTTGTCAGGTTTTAGGAATTAATCATGAATGTCACAGAGATGACATGATGGGTAAGAAGGTCATGGGATGACCCCCTTTGCCAACCCCCAGGTGCCCTCTCCTATAAATATGGAGACCCTGGGATTTGCAAGGGGTTGGACTCTATTATGTAAAGAAATACCCTGTAAAAAATACCAAAAAACTAGCAATAATATTGGCTCGTGGAGTAGAAGGATTTTAACCTTTGAAGCACCTAAAAAAAGTATTCTTACCACCATCTTATTTTAAGATCATTCATCTGTTTCAGTTCATTACTTAGCACTAATCCCACTATCTTATTCTGTTAATTACCTGTTGTCGAAGAACCGCGTCAACAGTTTGGTGCTTTCATTGAGAGCTTGTTAGATTGGTGCTATCGCAAATACCCAACCATGGTAGTCACTCGCTCAAGACACGGTAACGAGGCGGACCAATGTGATGGACAGGAGGCCCATCATGCTGCCATCTCCGATGATCAGAACCCTGAGGTTCAATAGTGGCTGGGCAAGCAGCCAATAGGCCAAGATGATACTAGAAGTTCGGCTCCCCGGCCACCTAATCCGAACCCAGATTTCTACACGGTGGTAGAAATGGAGAATGCTCAGCTGAGGAGCTAACTGGCAAAAGCTAACCTACAGATTCAAGAGGTTCTGGCTCGGCTACCCCCTCTTACAACTGAAGCTAACGTCGGAAGGAGGCAAGGCGAGACTCATAAGTCCCACCGGGGTAATCGGTCCAGGCCTAGCCGGTCGGTCAAACCCTAGACGTCGAACTCTACTCCCACCTCGCACCACCGGGAGACCACTTTTGAAGAACTACCCAGGGCCGAGCAATAGTACAGCCGATCGGTTCGAACTTCAACTCCCAGTTCACTTCCGCCCTCGAGCGCACCCAGGAGGGCTCGAGGAAGTTCGCGAAGGAGATCCGGGGAGGGCTCACAGCGGCAGCCCATCCCGGCCAGTCGTCCTGCACCCCACTCAGACCGTAGAGCGCAGGACCAGGAGGATAGTAGGGCGCATCGGGCCCAACCTAGCCTAATCCGCCCTGATGGGACCAGGATTGCATCCCCGGTCAAGCACCCTCCTTCACCAATAAGGCATTCGTCTCCTCCTCAGCCAGTCCGAGACATTTCGGCACATGGGAGCTATAAGAGAAATCCCCCTTCCCATGGACCGATGAATCGTAAAAGAGTGCCCAGAGAAGTCCCGAATCCTCCTCCCTAGAGGCGGGCTCCGAGCTTCTCAAATGGGAGCTATTGGACTGGAAGCCGTCGAAGTGACCTTTCTGGACCTGCGCCAACGCTTGAGCTCGGCGCAGGGTCCTCAAGACGCTCCGAGATCGTCTAAACTCCCAAAGAAGAGACCCGGTGGGAAACGGTAGCCGTGCTCGCCCAAGGGAAGACCTGTTCGAGGTACGCGACAGTGGGAATGTCCCATATAACCTATCTCAAGATAGGAGGGACAGTAACCCGCCAAACGTGTACAATGGGTCCGGAGTTGTTGAACGCCTCGGAACAACCAGGGAAATCAGGACAAAACCCTTGAGCGCCTGGCTCAGATGGAGGAGCTGATGAGGAAGCTCCTATCAGAAAAAGAAAAGGACGAATACGATTCTGGGGACGAACTTGAGCTCTTCGCCCCCAGCATAGCAGCAACGGCGTATCCGCCTGGTTTCCGTATGCCGCACTTGTCCAAATTCAACGGAGATGGAGATCCATCAGATCATCTGGGCATGTTCAATACTTTGATGATGGCCCACAACATTGGTCCCGAGTTGAGATGTCTAATATTTCCATCCACATTGACTGGGCCGGCCAGGCAGTGGTTCAAACAGAGCAAGAAACAGTCGATCAGCTCGTGGAAAACCTTCTCTACTGACTTCAAGAGCGCATTCCAAGCTTCCCAGGCTTCCCGCGTCAAGGCCGACACCCTGGCAAACGTAAGGCAGCAACCCGACGAGCCTCTGAAGGCTTACCTGAGCAGATTTGCGAACGTTGCTGCTCGGGCCAGAGATGCAGATGACAGCTCCAAGCTCATGGCTTTGAGGACTGGAATCCTCATCGGGGGGGGGGGGGCAGGACTCTGGAATGAGATACAAAGAAAGGGAGTCAGCTCCGTAAATGAATTCCTAAATAGGGCCCAAGGGTGGATCAACTTGGAGGAGGCACAAGCCTCAGCTACAGGAACCAGCCAGGTCCCTGACCAGCTCGCTGGAGTGGGAACGGAGGTCGTGACAGTGACCCAGAATGTTACACATAATAACCAGTTTGGAGGCAAGAGAAAGGGGGGCAGCGAGGGTAACCAGCACGACCCAAAGAAGAATAAGTCCGCAGAAAAATTTAAGCCGATCTACGCGACTTATACAGAGCTCACCCACTCTAGGGAGAATATCTTCCTAGCAAACTCTGCTCGCCTCCCCTGGAAGAAGCCGGAGCCGTTAAAGCACCAGAAAGGAAAGTGAGACCCCTCCAAGTTTTGCCGATTCCACAACGACGTTGGCCACAATACCGATGACTGTAGACACCTGAGGGATGAGATCGAGACTCTCATCCGAGCCGGCCCCTTGGCTCAGTATGCACGGAACAGGGTTCCCACAAGTCGACCAGCTCCAGAAGTCCCGGTCAATCAGCCTGGGTCTCGGATGGATCAGGACATCCCTCCTCCAATAATAGGAGGAGAGATCTCCACAATCTCCGGAGGTCCTCATTTGGCTGGCACGAGCCGAGGTGCCCAAAAGAGGTACGTCAACGAACTTAAGGCTCATAATGGAGTGGAGTTCGTCCCCGAGCAGCATTTTCCAAAGCAGCAACAATTGGAGAGGCAACCAATCATATTTACTGAAGAAGATGCCAGCCACGTCCAGTTCCCTCATAACGACCCTCTAGTCATAGTAGTGCAGCTCTCTAATCAGAGGGTTAGGAGAGTGCTGGTCGATAATGGGAGCTCGGTAAACCTACTGTTCCGGTCCATGCTGGAGAAGATGGGTTTTTCTGTCACCGTGCTGAAAGCCACCTCCATGATGCTTTACAGATTCTCTGGAGAAGGATCAGCGGCAATAGGAACGATCGAGCTGGTGATCACCTTAGGAGAAAGACCTCAGATAGTCTCAAAGCTCCTCGAGTTCATGGTCATCGACTGTCCCGCCGCGTATAATGCCATTTTGGGTCGACCTACGCTTATAGCGTTTGAAGCCATTACCTCCATCCGCCACCTCGCGCTAAAATTCCCCTCTTCCACGGGGATATGCACGGTCCGTGGCGATCAACTTGTTGCCAGGGAATGCTACAGCATTTCCATGAAGGGAAAATTAAAACCCGGGCAGTTAACGATGGCCGTCCAAGGCAAAAATGAGGAATCTCAGGAGCTTTTGCATAATCCTGAGATTGAAAAACCTTAGAGCGCCGAAGGGGAAAATATCGTCCTAAATGATGATATAGACCCCAGGATAGGCAAGGATAAATCCGAGGTACAAGCTATCGAAGAGCTCGAGGACGTAAATATCGATCCACAGAATCCCTCACGAATGGTGAAGCTCGGGAAAAACCTATGTGGTGAGAGGAAGGCAGGGCTGATTAAGTTCCTGCAGGAGAACCTGGATGTGTTCGCATGGTCTCACGAGGACATGGTGGGAATTAGTCCAAGCGTCATCATGCACACCCTCCACTTAGATAAGAGCGTGCCTGCAAAGTCCCAGAAGCAAAGGTGCCTAGGAACAACCTGAGCTGAGGCCCTCGAAGAGGAAGTAGCCCGACTCAAAAAGTGCGGCTTTATCTGTGAAGCTAAGTTCCCGGTCTGGGTCGCCAATCCTGTGTTAGTCTCGAAGCCCAACGGGAAATGGCGGACCTGCATCGACTTCTCCGATTTGAACAAAGCTTGCCCCAAGGACTGTTTCACCTTGCCTAGGATCGACCAACTGGTGGACGCCACGGTGGGGCACGAGCTCATGTCCTTTATGGATGCATACTCGGGCTATAATCAGATCGCCATGAATCTAGCAGACCAGGAACACACTAACTTCATGACCCCAACTAACGTCTATTGTTACAAGGTCATGCCGTTCGGGCTGAAGAACGCCGGTACTACATACCATAGATTGGTGAACAGGATGTTTGCCAACCAGATCGGGAAGAACATGGAAGTGTACGTTGACGACATGCTGGTCAAGTCAAAAACTGCCGATAACCATGTCTCCGACCTGGAGGAATGCTTTAAGATACTGAGAGAATACGGCATGAGGCTCAACCCACAGAAGTGCACTTTCGGAGTCGCCTCGGGAAAATTCCTAGGTTTCATTGCCAATACCAGAGGAATTGAGGCTAAACCCCGATAAGATCAGGTCATTACTCGATTTGCCCTCACCCCAATCGCGAAAAGACGTTCAAGGACTGACAGGAAGGGTGGCAGCCCTTAATCAGTTTATCTCTAAATCCACCGACAAATGCCTGCCATTCTACAACCTGCTCCGGGGGAATAAGAAGTTCGAGTGGACCGAGGAGTGCGAGCGTGCCATCCTCGACCTGAAAGCACATCTGGCTGAGCCGCCTGTGTTGTCCAAGACAATGGCAGGAGAGCCTCTTTTCCTCTACCTAGCTGCACAGAAGACGCAGCTAGTGTCGTACTGGTCCGAGAAGAGGACCGGGTCCAAAAACCAGTCTATTACATCAGTAAGAGGCTTCTTGGAGCTGAGTCTCGATATCCGTTGATGGAAAAGTTGGCATTCTGTCTCATCACGGCCTCCCGAAAGCTCAGGCCGTATTTTCCAATCCCACTCAATACGCGTCATGACCGATCAACCTTTAAGGCAGGTTTTGCAAAAACCTGAAGCATCGAGACGCCTGCTGAGGTGGGCTATTGAGCTCAGCCAGTTCGAGATTTTATACACTCCGCGAACTGCAATAAAAAGCCAGGCCCTGGCTGACTTTGTACTGGAATGTACAGGATTCCGAGAAGGTCCTATGGAAGATTCGCCCTAGGCCACCTCGGTCCAGGCTTCATGGAAGGTCTTCGTGGATGGCTCATCCAACGAGCACGACTCTAGGGCTGGGATCATTTTGATATCCCCAGAAGTACATAGGTTCCACTCAGCGTTGAGGTTCGGATTCAAGGCTTCCAACAATGAGGCTGAATACGAGGCCTTACTGGCCCAGCTAAGGGTGGCTCGAGAGCTAAAGGCCAGCTCCGTCCAATGTTTCAGCGATTCCCAGCTCGTGGTCAACCAAGTACTAGGCGAGTACCAAGCGCAGGGAACAAAGATGGCCGCTTACCTGGCCAAAGTAAAAGTCGAGCTGCCTGCATTTGGACAGGGCTCAATCGAGCAGATACCTCGGGAGCAGAATGCTAACGCAGATGCCCTCGCAAAGCTCGCTACCTCCGGGGAGACGGAGACTTTGGGGTTAGTACTGGTAGAATTCTTGGAAAGGCCGAGCATAGAAGAGGTCAGGGCGGAGGTCGAGATGATCGACGCCAGACCGACCTGGATGACCCCTATCTTCGAATATCTCACTGAAGGAAAATTACCTGAGGGGCGTAATGACGCAAGGCGGGTACTGTACCAGGCTCCAAGGTATGCGGTGGTAGATGGTCTATTGTACCGACGTGGGCACTCTCTACCCCTGCTTCAATGCGTTCTGCCAGACGAAGCGAAGACCATTTTGCAAGAAGTGCATGAAGGTTTTTGCGAAGATCACACTGGGGGGCAAAGCTTGGCCCTGAAGGTCTTAAGGCAAGGATATTACTAGCCTACTCTGTCAAAGGACTCGATCTCCTATGTCAAAAAATGTGACAAGTTCCAGCGATTCGCCTCAGTTGCCTGAGCTCCCCCAGTCGAGCTGAAGATGATCTCGTCCCCGTGGCCATTCACGGTCTGGGGAATCAACTTGGTAGGTGCCCTCCCTACTGGAAAGGGGGGGGGGGGTCCGTTACGTGGTGGTGGCTATCAACTACTTCACCAAGTGGGCTGAGGCCGAACCATTGGCAACAATCACTTCCAAGAGAGTCCTTGACTTCGTGGTCAAAAGCATTATCTGCTGGTTCGGACTGCCAAAGAAGATCGTATCAGACAACAGAACGTAGTTTGACAGCGACCTCTTCACCGAATTCTGTAAGAGGTACGACATCGTGAAGAGCTTCTCCTCCGTGGCCTATCCCCAAGCGAATGGGCAGGTCGAGACTGTCAATAAGACACTAAAGGCGAGCCTTAAGAAGAGACTGGACAAAGCCAAGGGAGTCTGGCCAGACTAGCTCCCCCAGGTACTGTGGGCCTACCGGACCTCGCATCGGACTCCGACAGGTCATACTCCTTTCTCCCTAGCTTTCGGGAGTGAGGCAGTCCTTCCTGTCGAGATAAAGGTATCTTCGCATAGGGTCCAGGCATACGACCAGGATCGTAATCATGAACTACTCCGCGCGTCCCTCGACCTGATTGATTAAAGACGAGAAGATTCGCAGCTCCAGCTTACACATTATCAGTAAAAAAATCACTCGTTACTTCAACTCAAAGGTCAAAAAGCGTACCTTTAGCATCAGCGATCTGGTCCTTAGGAGAGTCTTTTTAGCCAGTAAAGACCCCAAAGATGGAGTATTGGGACCGAACTGGGAAGGACCATATCAAATAATCGAGGTCATAAAGGAAGGAACCTACAAATTAGCTCGGCTTAATGGAGAAGCAGTCCTGCAAACTTGGAACGCCATCCATTTGAAGAAATATTATCAATAATACCCTTGTAAGGCTTAATCAGGAAGGCCATTTTTTTTGTTTGTTGAGCAATGAGAATTAAATTCTTTTTTCATTATTGTGTATGTTTGCGGATGTAATCTCAAGTAACCACGAAAGACCCTTTCCTAATTACTTGGGGGGCATATGGTGCCTGGATAACAACCAGGTCGCCCTAAAGACTTAGAGGTTGATTTAAATCGATTGATCGATGTTTTTCTTAAAAAATGCGAGATATTGATAAAGGATTAACATGAACTAAGTCGTATCCTGGATATAACCAGGTCCTAAAACTTAGAAGTTAATTCAAATTGATTGGTCGGTGTTTTTCTTAAAAAGCACAAGATATTAATCAAGAATTAACGCGAACTAAGTTTTCAAATTACCGTCCTGGATATAACCAGGTCCTAAAACTTAGAAGTTAATTCAAATTGATTGGTCAGTGTTTTTCTTAAAAAGCACAAGATATTAATCACGAATTAACACGAACTAAGTTTTCAAATTACCGTCCTGGATATAACCAGGTCCTAAAACTTAGAAGTTAATTCAAATTGATTGGTCAGTGTTTTTCTTAAAAAGCACAAGATATTAATCACGAATTAACACGAACTAAGTTTTCAAATTACCGTCCTGGATATAACCAGGTCCTAAAACTTAGAAGTTAATTCAAATTGATTGGTCGGTGTTTTTCTTAAAAAGCACAAGATATTAATCAAGAATTAACGCAAACTAAGTTTTCAAATTACCGTCCTGGATATAACCAGGTCCTAAAACTCAGAAGTTAATTCAAATTGATTGATCGTTGTTTTTCTTAAAAAGCACGAGACATTAATCGAAAATTAACGCGAACTAAGTTTTTAAATTAATGTCCGGGATGCAACCAGGACTTGTCTTAGAAGTTGGTTCAAACACTACAACAATTTTGACTATATATTACGGTAAAAAATGACATATATTACAAAGCATTATTAATGGGAACATACGCTTTTTTTTTCCAGAGACAATTTAGGCGCCAACTATTTCATTTGCCACCTAATGAAAATCTATCTATCCCATTTGCCTCCTCTGCCCTCTCTTTCACACTCACTCCATCGAATCTCTTCTCCCTCACGCGATTCTCCATCACGGCATCTCTCTTGCTGGAAGTAAGAACCCAAGAGTCTCCTGCCTATGGAAATAACCCCTTCATTCCATCTGAACCTCTTTCCCCTTTCCCTCTTTCTCTCTTCAATTCCGAATGTGTGCTCCTCTCAGAAATTAGGGTTTTTTATTTCCCTCTTTCCTCTTCAAAACCTCACAACCGAAACTAAAGATGTTATATTCCCTAAAATTTGCCCAACTTTCGACATCTTCTTTGGATGGGTAAGTTTCTACACTTTTAGTTTAAGATTTTTGGCGATTTCTCCCTTACGTTGCTATGTATCTATATCATATTTATATATATACTGACTCCGTAGCCTCCACCACTTCGACAACGGCGACAATGGAACCCCCGGAAGAGTCCGAAGAGACACCGCAAACAAAGCTTGAGTCCGAGAAGCCTGCTCCAGTTTCTTCCAGGGTATCTTTTTTCTTCGTTATCTGTTATCTATATTCAGCAGTATTTTTGTAAGTATCTATTTCAAGAATTTTGTTTTTTTTTTTTTGTGTTGCTTGAATGGAATTATGGACTTAGCAAAATCAATTTCTACTTTTGTTATTCCTTATGGTCTGTTCGAAACGTGATTTTAAGGATGAAAGGGAAAAGCAAGATTTATGGGATTTTCATTATAAAGAGGGTTGAAGGAGGAAATTTAGGGATGTAAATTCAGTGAAAGTTTGGATTTTTCATTTTTCTACGCCATGATGAAATGCATCCAATACGGTCACCAGGTCCTTTCACTTTTCTCTATTTGGCTCTCTCGAAAATCTGTTATTAGTTTTTTGAGTTTCTTTTTTTGTTTTGGTTAAATTCATTTTTATCATCTTCATGAACTCAACTGCCCAACTGAATAATCTAATGCTAGTTATTGTTATGGAATTTGATGAATTGGGTTTGTGTTATATCCACTAATGTTGGGTTGGGTTAAACTGAAAGAGTAACGATTTTCCACTTAATCATGTTGCCATTGGGTAGGTTGTGGCATTGGAGAACTTGATGCCAGTTGATGATTCAGTTGACGAGCTCGATAGCTACATGTACCAAACTGTAAGCTTTTTAATTTTTTTAAATGAATGCACCAGAACTTTATTTGATGATGAAATATGAGCTTCAAGTCCCCGAAAATGTATCTTAATTAGCTGTTTGGATTGGACTATTGATTGCTTTGATCAGGTTGGGCACCAGATAATCGTTAGCTATGCTGAATGCATGGGACTGCCCCTATTCAGAAAAAGAATACAAGGATCCACAAGGCAAGCCTTTATGCAGAAGCTTTTGGTAAAACCTGTATCTGATATTTTGGCGAGTTACAACGTTTTCTTCATATTTTCATAAAGTGATATGGGGAACAGTAGCAGTATGACTAGCTTCGTGATCAGATTTCAGAAGTAGAAGGGTGAGGAGAAATCTTTTATTTTTTTTGAAAGCTGCAACTTTTTGAATGAAGTTATCTTGATGAGATCTTTGTACTTAAAAAAAGGATCTTTACTACATCACAAGAGCTTACAGTAGTGTCTTTTTTATTAGGCGGTTTGGTCTTCTTAAAGAATTTTTTGTGTCCTGTGATAAAAGGGTGCATGTAAAGCTTACTTTTCAGTTTCCAATGAATTTTGTGGATATTTCAGGCATGAGGAGCTTAGCTACACAACAACTCCAGGTGATGAAGTTGAACATATGTTCATTTTGTTAAATGAAGTGAAAAAGCAGATACCTTCTGTTGGTGCAGTATCTTCTGGTGCCATTGCATCAGATTATCAGAGGATGCGGGTGGAAAGTGTGTGTTCAAGGTTAGGGCTTGTTTCTCTGGCATATTTGTGGAAACAAGATCAGTCATTGCTCCTTCAGGAAATGGTAATTTGTATTTTGGTATGTGAATTTGTTCATTTAACATTGAAGATTCGTACATCTCATACAATGGTTTTCTTTTCTACTATAATCAGATAACAAGTGGGATATTGGCTATTACCGTAAAGGTATAATTTTTAATTTCACTTGTTATTTAGTCATGCCTTTTCTTGTTATATTTTGGAAAGAGTTCTACCTTCTATTGAACAGTATTTTTTCTCCTGTTATAGGTCGCTGCAATGGGGTTGGACCCTGCAAAGCACTTGGGAAAGATTTAGCTTCCCTGAGTCCCTATCTGCATAAGTTGAAGGGGTATGCTATTTTTTCCCCTTATATTATTTTAAGTTTAGCATTGTAAATTGATGGTTAACTATCATCCTTGGCAGGTTGTATGGAATTAATGTTTGTGGTGAAGGAGGGGAATATGAAACATTAACACTTGATTGCCCTCTCTTTGTTGTGAGTTTCTTCCTTTCCTTTTGGCTGTGGATATTTTATAATTTCCTGCTTTCTTAAGAGGCTTGTTGTCTTCATGATGATCATGAGTGTGCAGTTAGTAACTTAGCATCATGTATTTATAAATTTTTTGTTTGTGTAATTATCTGGTTTAGGTAATGATCTCTGCTACTAGAGGAAATGTTTTCAGATTATTTATATTTTGATAAAATATACACTTGTTATGGTGTCACCGTTACAAGGTTTATGGTGATTGTATTTCCATTTTTGGCTCTATTTTATTTATTTAATTTTGTGGTTACAGAATGCTCGGATTATGCTCGATGACTCTCAAGTTATTCTGCACTCTTCAGATTCTATTGCTCCAGCTGCGGTCCTTCATACCTTAGCTTTTCATTTGGAACATAAGAAATTGCATTGTTCTTTGCCTGGCAGTGGTGAAACCCACGAGATCTGTCTGGAGAATAAGGGTTCTATCTTTGAAGTGGAGGGAGACAGCTCACAAGTATGTGACGCTGCAGTCTAGTCTGCTGTTGAAGTCCTTGACTCGATCACTATTGCAGAAAATAAGCTTCACATTTCGAGAACACAGAAAGGTGATACATTTTCCATTTGTTGCTAGTTGGAGCATTCAAGCAAATCTCCAGCAGGTAATCAAAGGATAATTAGTTTGTAGTACACAGATCTGCAAGCTTCTGTGTTTCCCTCTTGTTCATTCCTTATGGTCAGTGCTTCTAGTCTGCAACATAATCATTTTATGTTTTCTGAATATTTTGGTAGGGGTACAAGAAGAGTTGACAGCTGTGCTAAGGAAAATGGAATTGAAACTTGCAGAATATGGTTTTGGATGGGAAAATGTCCTCTATATTCATCTCTATATTGCTGATATGAAGGAATTTGCAACAGCAAATGAAACATATGTGAGATTTATCAAACAGGAGAAATGCCGTTTTGGTGTCCCATCGCGCAGTACAATTGAACTGCCTTTACTGGAAGTGGGGTTGGGTAATGCATACGTGGAAGTTTTAGTGGCAAATGACCATACCAAAAGAGTTCTACATGTACAAAGTATTTCCTCTTGGGCTCCCAATTGTATTGGACCATATAGCCAGGTGCAAAGCTGCATGATCCTTGTTACTGAATTGATAATTGGGATAAGCAATGTGCATTATTCTTGTTTGGTCAATTATTTAATTCTAGAGAATTTCTTTTCCTGCTCTGATTTCATGTTTTTGTTTGTTGATAGGCAACACTGCACAAGAATATACTTCATATGGCCGGGCAATTAGGGCTTGATCCTCCCACAATGATCTTATGTGAGGGGGGCCGTCACTGCTGAGTTGGAAAAGGCATTAGAAAACAGTGAAGCTGTGGAAAAATGTTTTAATGGTTCAATATCTACTTCAACTATTGTATTTGTCATTTACTGTTCAGCACGTATTCCCTCATCTGAGAGACATCAGATTCAAGATAAGCTAGATGTATTCCTTAAGCAAATAAGGCCTTCCCATTTCAACAAATCAAGCATATCTGAAGCTGTTGATCCCATTTTTCTGTATATCCTAGCCCTTGATCTGCCAAAAAGGTATATATGTAGTTTATCTATATGTAAACTAACTTTTCTACATTTTCACTAAATGTGTCTCCTGAAATTTGGTTAAATTTGTATTCATATGCCCTTGGCGTCTTTTGTCATACAGAGCACTTGTGGAAGTTAAGCCCATTCTTTTCATCCAGACCTGGTGACCGTATTGGATGCATTTCATCAGGTTTGTTCTTTTTTTTCTTGGAAACATCCACCCTCGCTGCCCTAGTGGACATTGTTTGCACATGTTTAGAAACTCTATTATGTGGTCAGGGAATTTTTGAGCCTTTTTCTCCTTATTTAATGTTGAAGTTAAACTAATTGCTCATTGTTTTATGTTGGAAGTTATAATATGATTTACACTAATGAACATGACTATTTCATATATGTTTCATTATCTTGCAAAGCTGCTTTGTTATGGTTTATACTGTACATATTTTTGTTTAATCTAACATTACTTACTTAAGTAGTGTTGGGTTTCATTGCTTTTTGCTTTTCATATATGTTTCATTGCAGAGTTAAATTGTTTGACAATAAGAAGAGATTAACAGTTGTAGGCTTTAAAAAAATTTCAGAGAAACATCATGAGGAGGTTTGCCTTGGAAACATGAGGAGATTTCAATTTAGAGAGCTTCAGATGGCAACAAACAACTTCAGCAGCAAGTACTTGGTTGGATGATGAATTGAAGGATGGAGCAAGTTTCATGCATGATTTACTTTTGTGTATCTTGTAATGTTTCTGTTTTTCATTTTTAAAGTAAAAAATGTTCAAGATTATAAAACTTTATTATGTTATGCTTTCAAATTTAAGTTAGAACTAAGATCTCATGAAGTAGACATATTTATGGTTTGAATTAGTTATTGTTTAATGTAATACTTGTGGTTTATCAATCTATTGAGAATTACATTTTATGATTAATTTTGATTTTTTTTTTTATCAAAATACAATAATGAAAATCTTTTAATTAAAAAAAAAACCTTATAAGTATACTTATCAAAATAAAATTTAAAATATATTATCCACACTAAAGTAATAAAATTTTATTACTAGACTTTTAATATGTTAAGATTTAGAAATATATTATAAGTATAACAAATTGTTATGATTTATATAATATAACAAACTAAAAATGCTATCAAAATAATCAAATGTATCAGTGGAAAAGTGTTATGCATAAAGTATAAGATTAAACTCCAAATTTATAATCAAATACTCTAACTAAATGTTATTATTTGAATATTATAGCAACTAAAATGTGTTATTGAATAGTTTAAGATAACATCGAACATAACATTCGAATACTGTTGTTGACTGTGTTTTTAGCCAACAACGTGAGAACGTCAATAACGACAAACCTTCAAGAGAATTTAAATAACACAGACGGTTCAAAACAAGAAAAGTAAATAACACACAAGATTTTTATAGTGGTTCAGCCCCGATCAGTCGGTAATAGCCTAATCCACTTAGAGTTGTGATTATTGATCTGTACTCAAGATCAGATGGACTGAGCCAACTGAGTTTCTCCAGTACAGATTGCAAAAATACAAGAATTCTCTCAAATATCAGCACTTTCTCTCTCTAGAATACTCAGACCCAAATTTTCTCTCTCTAGAAAGAAGAAGCAGAAAAAGCCCCTCTCTCATCCCATAAGCCCTCTATTTATAGGCTTAGGGTCATACATACGGTATCCCTTAGAACCGGGATATTTTATTATATTTATTACATTTAAATTACAAAGAAACATTCAAAATTCAAAATGTAACAAACCCCCCATTTGTGGGAAGAATGAGAGATTCCCGCGTATCTTGTTGAAGCTGTTTCTGGGAATCTTGACTTAGTCTCCTCTAGCTAGTTGATCCACCTCCTACTGACCACCCATGCAAGTGCTGGTTGAACATGTGCATGGTGGTAGGACAAACATTTGTTGGTCGGACGTGCATGGTGGAAGGACATGCACTTCTCTCCTCTAACATGGCACTCTCCTCTAGCATGCCATGTTTCTCCTTGGACCAAATCCTTGGGGTCTCCTAGGACCACCCTCTTGGGGTCTCCTAGGACCACTCTCTTGAGTTCTCCTCGGATGCACTCTCCTTAGCTCTCCTAGGATGCACTCTCCTTAGCTCTCCTAGGATGCATTCTCCTTAGCCTCCTAGGATGCACTCTCCTTAGCTCTCCTAGGATGCATTCTCCTTAGCCTCCTAGGATGCACTCTCCTTATCTCTCCTAGGATGCATTCTCCTTAGCCTCCTAGGATGCATTCTCCTTAGCTTTCCTCGGACCAAGGTACACTTGGCTTGGTTATGACATCTTTCAAGCAGTCCAAATTCTTCGTCAGTCTACCGGGTCACTTTATCACAACTCTGAGGAGTCAATGTATTTATTGACTATTTAATGTGTCTTTTACGGACCATGTACTGCCACTTGTCACCTCTATTGCCACGTCATTGATCTCCAATTTTTGGGTATAACAACTGTTATAGAAAAGACAAGACTTTTAATAACAGGGGCTATGTTAGCATTTTCAGAAGCGTTATCAATACTCCCGATTAGCAGTTTTTAAGTGTTATGATTACTATTTTTTCTTGTAGTGAAAGTTGGATAACATGTATTTCCTAGAAAAGCATAAAGTATCAATCACAGCACCAACAAAAACTAAGACTATTACCAAAATGCATAGAGGCAAAAGGATATAAATCAATCAGAAATAAATAATTGATAAAGTCAATTGTCTCGAGGTTAGAAAACCTCATACAAAGTTACAAAAAAAAGTGTTCAAATAATAAAAAAAGAAAAGTCCTAGGCTTCGCCCGGCTGCTCTGATGAGGTCACCACCTCGCCCTCCTGCTCGGCAGCTGCGGAGGTCTCCCCGGTCTCGGAGGGTGCCTCTTGTTGAAGGCGAGCTTTGAACCCCTCCCAGAAGGACTCCCATGCATCCGCTCCTAGAAATGAGAAGTCACCATCCGGGTTGAAGACCCAGCAGTGATACAACATATCCTCCATGGAGGAGCTGGCAGCTGCCCTCTCCGTCGCCATGGCGGCCTTAGCCTCCTCGACCTCGGCTTTCGCAGTGTCCAGTGCAGCCCGAGCAGCCCTGGCCCCCTCAAGTTCGATTGTCGCAGCCGCTAGGGCGGCCTTGGTAGCCTCTGCTTCCTGCAGCTTGGATCAGGATGCATCCAACTCAGCCCGCGCGGCCGCCAGGGCATCCTTGGCATCCTGTTCCTGATTTTGGGCGGTCTTGAGGGTGGCCAAAGCAGTCGGGTGCTCGACCCTCATATCCTCGAGCCGAGCCTTGGATTGGGATATGCTCCGGTGAAGAGCCAGGGCACCCTACAAGACAAAAAGGTGACAAGGCAATTGCCTTAGAAAAAAAAGAGAGAACGAGCGATGCATGATGAGCAAAGAATACAAATGGCAAAGCCAACTTACCGTTAGAGCCATCCCCAGCGAAGACTCCATCACGCTCTCTGGGCTCCTTGTTTCAATCGCCCGCAGGTCCCTTTCGGTGGAGTTATAGTAGTGGTCCACGATGTAGCTCGCCGTCTCGTAGATCGTCCCCCGAAAGACATCAAGGATCTTCTCCAAGGCCCGAGGATCCACCAGAACGTGCACCTCGAGGGCTATGGTTGACAAAGTCCCGGGGTCCACCTCCATTTCCCGAACAAAGGTGGGAGCTCGGGGAGGGGGTGGGAGCATCTTCTCCATTGCAGGAGGAGGTGGAGGTACCTTTGCCTGGGCAGCCGGGGTTCGGTCTTTCCCCTTTGCAAGGGACTTGGACGTTGTCCCGATGGCCTTCTTTGCCACCCAGAGCTTCTTCAACATGGGCCCGGAAGCCCCGGCAGAAGGGTTCCCTCCGGGGAACATAGCTCGCAAGTCTTTGTTCCCGGGCTGAGACATCTCCTTTGGTAAAATAAAGACAAAAGCATTAGTATACAAGTAAGTATTTATGCAAGAACAAAAATAAAAGGAAAAAATGGAACTCAAGTATATATTGAAAGGGTTATGTTGAGGTCTAGGTCATTTCGATGGCGTTGAACGGGCTGGTTGGGATTGAACCTAGCTAGTCGGGGATCCGCGGTGGCCCTATCTAAGCCCCTAAACAGATAAGGGTTACCTTGGCCGGAGGGGCCGGCTGCTGCCCCAGACTGGGCCCTCTCCACGTTAACTTCTTGGGCGACCTCCAGTGCCCGCTTCTGCCGTACGAGGGGCACCTCGTCCTCCTCTTCTCCCTCGGCCTCCTCCTCGGGGATGGGCCTCATCTCGCGAGCTGGGGGGAGCCCCCATGGTCTCCTAAGGTTTAGGGTCTGGCCCGGGGAGATCAGCTTGCATGCCAGCATCGTCTTGTCGGACACGAGCTGGCGATAGTCCTTTTCGTTGGCGGGCAGCCCCGCCTATGTTTTGTATTGACCCCCGAGGGTCATAGACTTGCTCGTCCTCGCGAAAATGGCTGCAGAGTTGTTTCTAAGTCAGAAACTAATAAAGGGGAGCTAATCAATACTTAATTTACAAACTAAGAGTGAAGGATACTTACGAGGGCGGTTGAAATAGTGATGTTCGCAATTGCGAAACCCCTTGGACATGAAGAACTGGTCTTTAAATTCGTTGGGGGTGGCTGGGCAGCTCGATGACCGCAGTCGTGTTTGGAAAACGGGTCAGATAATAAAACCCGTCGCCTCGCCCCCTCTGCTCTGGGCTGGCCTTGAGGCAGAAAAAATAAAGGATGTCCGCTGGCGTGGGGACCTCCCATTCCTGCTTCAGGAATAAGTATCTCAACCCCGCTAAAAAACGGTATGAGTTAGGGGGAGCTGGAAAGGAGCCAACTTCACATAGTTGAGGAAATCCGCGAAGTACTGGTCAAGCGGAAGGAAGGCCCCAGCCTTGAAGTGCTCGTTGCTCTAGGCCACATATTCCACATCGAGCAGCGCACAGCTCTGCTCGCCGCCTAGGGGAGGTCGGGCGTCTAGGGCGCCCTCCCCCAGCTCAATGTTGTGGGAGAAGAATATCTTATTCACTCTCCCATGGCTGGTGATCTTCGAGATGATCTGCTTAGCCTCGAAGAAAGCATCGGGTCCCACCTCGAGCTCCTGCTCCACGGCCGAACCAAAGAAGGGGATGGGAGAGTCCGGGACCACCTCTTTCCCTTTGGCTTGCTGAGAAGACGAGCTGCCAGCAGTCTTCTTAGGGCCGATCTTCTTTGCTGCCATCTGGTCGCCTAACGAACAAAAGAAGAAAGTTTAGAAAAGGCGACCTAAGCATAAGAAAGAATATGACACGAAGTGTTTTCTTTACACGGGCTGAGGTAATCTCAGCCCGTGGAGAGTAAGACCACGCAGTTTTATGAACACGCGCCTGTGCTCCCAACGGGTCCCCGATTACTCAGAATCCGTGTGTCAAGAGGGTCAGAATGAAAATTTTTCCTTGGAAGGAAAGTTTCAGTAGCCAAGCAGTGCAAAACCGCCTCTGAGGCGTGTCCCCTAAGCTACCCGGTTTGTGCATCTTAAAAACTGGTTCTTCCAAATAGGCATACAAAAGTTCTACCCAGAAAATTTCCCCATAAAATGTACCCTTTGAGTCGTCCGCCTAAATGATTTTTTCTACGGTCGATGCCCTAGAATAAAAACCTATGCCTATCATACCCACACAAACCAGCAGAATGCTGCATGTGGCTACAGGAACAATTTACCCTAGCAATAGTAAAAAGGAAATTTAAATCATGCATAAGCGTAGAACTTACAGAATATTTTGCTGTGAGGGGGCTGAAATGGTCGTCTGGGTTGGAGTCCGGCTAGAACTGCTGGTGCCAAAGCCTCAAGGGAACTCTTGCGCCTGAACTTCTGGAATGCTTGGAACGGTAACCAGAAGGGAGAGAAAGAGTTTTTGAGACTGAGAAGAAAGAAGAAAACAAGATAATTTTTTGAATGAACGGGTGGCCCATGAGTAAGGTGGCCACCCCTTTTATATACGTAAGAGGCCAAGTGAGGGGCGTCCGTTGGATTGCCCTGATGTAGGATTCGAGGATGCTGTTCTTGGGAGACGTACCGTCACCAACCACGATGCTCCATGTACTCGACGCCTGCGTAATGGGCGGAATGTGAGAAGTCCACAAAGAAGCCTAAAAGCCCCCACTGTGGCCCCAGGTGACGTCATGTGCCACGAGCAGGGGCTTGGGCGACAAATGTACGCCCTAATTCTCCACGGGCTATTAGCAGGCTGAGATATGATGTAATTGTGTATCATCCCTGTGGGTGGCCTATTCCCGAAGCTGCTGCTCCCAGGTCCCACCTCTTTAGCTCAAGGTAACAACAGGTTCACTGAAGTTGCTAAGGAGTCGGGTCAGAAGCATGGACACCGCGGGCTAAGAAGACATCCAGCTCGAGGTACGAGCCTGAGTTGGCGTCTATGTCCCCTTATAAAGTCAACCACACAATATAAACGTGCATATATCAGGCATCACGTGTCTAATATATCCCTGAATTTTCAGACACGCAGCCTAAACGTGCGTGTTCAGGCATCCACGACTGGGTTGGGCCGTGCGGCCCATTATCCCCCTTACCTATTGATTAGACCACACTTCATTTGTTAGGTTTTAGGAATTAATCATGAATGTCACAGAGATGACATGATGGGTAAGAAGGTCAAGGGATGACCCCCCTTGCCAACCCTGAGGTGCCCTCTCCTATTAATATGGAGACCCTGGGAGTTGCAAGGGGTTGGAATCTATTATGTAAAGAAATACCCTGTAAAAAATACCAAAAAACTAGCAATAATATTGGCTGGTGGAGTAGAAGGAGTTTAACCTTTGAACCACCTAAAAAAAGTATTCGTATCACCATCTTATTTTAAGATCATTCATCTGTTTTGGTTCATTACTTAGCACTAATCTCACTGTCTTATTCTGTTAATTACCTGTTGTCGAAGAACCGCGTCAACACAATGGTTCTCACTTATTCTCCATAGCAGATTAAACCGGCACTGGCGCCACGACCTGCTGAACTGAGGTGAGGCCTGCTGCCTCAACTATCGAAGCTCTTCTTCTGTTTGTTGCAGTCTTGCTTCCATCTCGGCAAACATCTGTTGCCAATTCTGTGGGGCAGGTGGAGGGTCCTGACCCTAGTCATCCTCGGCCCTACTGCCGCGGAGTCTAGATGATTGTCGAGGCATCTCAACAAATATGCCAGCAACCAACGACGCCGCTCATCAGGCATGATAACAACATCCAAAACCACCTCCCAAACACATTAACCATCCACATACAGTAATTCACATAACATATAGATAGCATATAACACACAATGGGCCATGCCCTGACACCATGCATATGTTAACTCATTCGTCATGCTCTATAAGAAATAAGCAGGCAAACAGGGCATTCAAGAACATATTCAAGCATATTAGTCAATCATACCAACCAACCCTGAGTCGAGCTTGTCACTGACAGCGAGCGTACATGTTCGGTCAATCTCTAGAACCATAAACCTTGGCTCGCTCTGATACTAAGTTGTAATGCCCTACTTCCTTAGAGCCGTTACTACGTGAGTTTAAAATGTGCATTCAACTCGCTAATCGAGAGTTTAGGTCAAAAAGTGTAATTAAGCTATAAACAGAGTTATAAACCTTGAAAAGTAATTCCATTTACTGAAAATTATAAAGTGGTTGACACTTGGGATCCCAAAATACTGTTTAGAAATATTGACAACATATAGGTACAAACCAAGTCGACTAGACGACAAAATCTAAGTTTTAATAGAATCATCTCCCAAAACCACTGGCTGTGGTAGCCAGGCAGGCCAAACATGTACACGTCGCTTCATGCTTGCCATACTCATGATTAGTTGGCTTTCTCCTTGCCCTTACCTGCACCAGAGAGCACCCGTGAGCCGAAGCCCAGCAAGAAAACTCACAAACAGATAACATATGCATAGCAAACACACAGCATATATAACAGACCTTCAATAGGCTAAACACATACGACCAAGCCGTCCTAAGCGCTTTACCAGGCCCTGGATTTGCGATCCACACCGTGAGGATATCTCAGGTATCCTTTAGGGTCTCACCCTGGCAACTCGCACTCCACATGCTCAACGCTGCACCCGGTCCCTTGCTGCACTCGACCTTGCACTAAACGTGCTTAACGCCATTCCCGGCCCCTGCCGACCTTGGCCTGCATCGCTCCCGGCCCTTGCCGATCATTTACACAATAGCATTCATAGCACAATAAACATATACAGAACACCAACAAATTCAATCAAAGGGCTACACCGTGCAATTCAAACATATTGGGGCTCAGCCCTGCATACAAGCTCTATGGGAACAGTGGTTTTCTTACCTGCGTCCCGAGCTTTCCGAGAACCGATATCCCGAGCGCAGTCCCCTAACTTGAGCCTCGCCGAAACCCTAGTCACAATGAATTAACAGTATTCATCCATCAATTTCTAATTCAATAATTAGCCTCAAACCATAATTATAATCTCGGGGACATTGAATTCCATCAATCCGGGTGATAAAATCCATCCCGAGCCTTAACCATTGAACTCCCGAGCTTAAAACCTCTAAAAATCCCAAAAGTGCTCTAAGCGCCGCAGCCCTAGGGGTCCATGCCGCGGACCCCAGCTCAACCCGAGGCCCTGCCTCAGAAGTACTCATACGCACTGTGGCCCTTGCTAAAGGGCGCCGCAGCGCGCCTTCTAATCCTGACGCACCAACTTCAAAGGGGCTACGGCTCAGCAAGAACATAGCCGCGGCCCTACCCCTCGAACCCAGAAAAGCTCAAAATTTCCACCTCTAAAATCAATCCAATTTCCCCCAAAATCACGCCAACAATCCAGAATAACTAGCACAAAAGTTCTAACACAATATTAGCATCAAAACCCAACAAAGTCTAGCCCCAAACTCAGCAAAGCAATCAAGAACAAATTCCAACTTAGCTAACATGCAAACTCAGATGCTCAACCTTAAAACCAGCTGATAAATTGACACAATTCAACATATTATGAACTTACCTTTGCTAGATTATACTTCTGAGCCATTCTTCTAGATTCCAAGCTACAATTCTCCAAAGCCCCAACTTGAAACTCTGAATTCCCTAGCTCTCTTTCTCAAGATTTCCCCCTTAGTGCAGCTTTGAGAATAAAGAGAGAGAATGGAAGAGTCTAAGGTAGGTTTCTCCAAGTTTCCCCAACAGTTCCTTTATTTTGTTTTATTTAACTTAAATCTATAGGGTTACCTCAAGGCTCGGGGTACTGGAAACGTCCCCGAGGGCAAAATGGTAAATTTCCCCAATATTCCCTCCTAGACATTCTAACCTCAAATATATCTCTGAATATTTATTTTCATTCCCCGATAACCCAATATAATAACTAATACCCAAATTACCCCTCGACTCGCCCCGAGTCGGATTCTCCACCCCGTTGTGACTTTCTGGCTAACTGCCCTCTAGTACTGTCTCATATCGTACTACACAGATATATATATATCACATGCATATCATACTTATCACTTTCACGCCCTCAACAGGCTAAAATCACAAACACACTCCTAATATCCAAACAGGGCCCACATGCATATTTAATTCCACTAAACATGCATTTCTATCACATATTCACATAAATTCACATATTAACATATTAAATCACTTATTGCCCTTCAGGCACACTAATCAAGGCCCTAAGCCCTATTAGCAAATTTGGGTCGTTACAGAGGCTGTCCTCCCGATTGAGATGAAGGTTAACTCCTTAGGATACATGCATACGAGGACCAGGTCAAACATGTGGCAATGGCCAAAAGCTTAGACATGCTAGAAGAAAAAAGGGAAAAGGCACAAATGAGAGTGGTAGTATACCAGCAGTTGGCAGCAAGGTACTACAGCTCGAGGGTGTGAGAGAGAATGTTCAGAGTAGGAGACCTGGTATTAAGAAAAGTACTCCCCAACACGCGAGGCCCGGGGGCGGGGGTACTTGGAACGAACTGGGAAGGACCCTACGAAGTCGCTCAATACATACCACCGAACACCTATAAGCTGGCGCGCATGGATGAGACCGTCATACCTCGAGCATGGAATGCAGAACACCTCAAGAAGTACTACAAGTAAGACTTCCACATCCAATGCAAAGAATGTCTATGTTTAGTTTGTTGCATGTTATGTTGACTTAGTAGATAAGAATCAAAGATGTTACCTAGATAACCTCCCAAGTAGATGTAAACATTTCATATATGCCATTGTAACCTGCCTACTATAAATTAATTTGTTCACAACTTCGCGTGTTGTTTTTCTTCTCTATGTGAGCATCAACCAAAGTGCCTGACGGAATAAATTTCACCAAGCACTTAGGGGGCAAGGCAGGAGGCACGTGTATAAGCAAAAAAAAAACTCCTATCTCTTATATTCAAAAGGATTAGCTACCCTTATGAATATCAAGGGAATAGTGTAAAAGGATGACTTCCAACCAAAGGTTGACACCCCCGCAAGGGGTGAGGCAGCAAGGAAAGGAATCTCACAATAAGTTTAGAACGACCAGTAAGCCAGCTAGCCAAAAAGGGTCCTAATAGAGACCCTTGAAGAAATAGTACTATGCACAATGACGAGAGGATGCTTCTCGCAAAAAGTAACAAGCGCGCGCAAAGAATATAAAAGGAACCCAAGAACCCAATGGGTTAACGTGTCCTTAAAAGTATAATCAAGGTGCACCAGAAAGATTATCATCATCAGATCAAGAAAGAGATATGTAATCCACAAATAGTAATAATAAGAGGGGCTTACCAAAGTCCCTTAAGTTCGACAAGCACAAAAAGAGAAAGGGAAAACAATACGAGATATTACATGGCAACAACATATGTAAACCGAAGGCAAAGGAAACTACAAGTATCTGTCTCGACCCTTCCACTCTGAAATTTTCTCAATCGCATAATCTCCAAAGGGAGACAGGCCACACGACATGTAGCGTACACTCAACTATGCCATTCTCAACGTTTACAAGCTCGGCCTCGAGTGTAGCTATCCTCTCGTTCAGGGTATGGATGGTAGCCTCTAGCTTGGTGTTGGAGCGAGAGGTCGATGCAGCCTACGCTAAAGCAACATCCCTCTGTTGAACTACCTCGGCCACTTGCACCTCCAAGTCACGGACCCGTGCTGATAAAGCATCCTTCTCGGCCTCAACCATCGAAAGGTTCCCCATGGCCTCCTCATGCTGGCATTGAAGCTGTTGTGCGGATGAAGAGCTTGAGGCGATAAGTTGGTGACCCAGGATAGAAGCCTAAGTAAGGCTAAAAGAAAAACATAAAATAAAACCTTGGGGGAATCCTGGAAGGAGGCTCGCATATAGGCGTCTTCTAGCTCGACGTCGGGGAATCCTACAGGGTTCCCCACTCGCTTTTGAGAAAGTTTCCCAGGTGATGGCTCATGGTTTCTCCATAGCTCCTTGCCAGAGGATGATCTTTAGAGGCAGAAGCATAAGTTTGACTGGGGGAAATGTGTGTGCTGGCTGAGGTACATTTGGACAGGGAAGGGGACTAAGAAGGTCCTGGTCTATCCGCAGAGGTGCGGGGGGCAGAAGAGCGTAGAGTCACCTCCTTAGGTAAAGAGGCGCCCGAAGACCCTCGCCTAGAACATCCCCCCGAGAGTAGAGGAGCCCCAACAAAAGAAGGAATGACAAAATTCCTTTTAGGCACAGAAGGGCGGGGGAAAGAGGCGTCAAAGGTAAACTCATCGCCAGGCATCGATGGTGGCACCTGAGAGGTAACATCGCCGGTATGTCCGTCGTAGGCCACGTACTTAGCCCTGTTTGCTAAAGAGTGTAGACATGAGCAGTTCTCAGACACCACTGTCTCCTCAATGTCCATATGATCGCCCGAAGGGTAGACATAGTCTGTATCAGCTACCTCATCATAATTACCTTCATCATGGTCGTATAGCCACAGACCTACGGATTCAGATGAGGCGGGGCATAGACCTACGGATTCAGATGGGATGGGGCATAGACCTACGGATTCAGATGGGATGAGGCATAGACCCGCAAATTCATACGAGACGGAGCATAGAGAGACGGTTTGGTCCGGGGTCAACAACTTGTACAAGTGAAGGTTGCTCTCTGTAAAAAGGGCACATGCTTGTTTGCATTCAACCGGAAAGGCCAGGATTTTCATCACTCGATCGCGAGCCGACGGTTTCAAGGTAGAGCCAACAACCCCTAAGAGACCTGCCATCAAGAGAAAAGAAATAACTATAGTTAGATAAACCATAGAAGAAAAGTAGAGTAAAATGAGAAACCTCTCATGTATGAAATCAAGGTGAGAATTGTCTTACTTGGAGTGTTGAAGTGAGTGTGTCGGGTGAACCCGCTATAAGTGAAGAAGTAGTCTATTTTCCACGAGCCTCTATTTGAAATGGAGCCCTCCACGTGGGAATGTCCTTTATGGGCCACGACTTTCTGGAGCTGGTAGAACCCGGGAGCAGATGTATTCGCCATAAGGGTGAAGATGGAATGAACATCGCTCATGGAAGGCCCTCTGGAATGCACCTGTTGGTACAACACGTATAGGCTAAGCACCACCCAAGAGTTGGGGGACAGTTGTAGAGGCGCCAGTTCAAAGTAGTTAAGTACTTTGACGAAAAAGGGGTGAAGCGGCAGAGCCCCACCAGATCTGATTATGGAGTCTCTAAAGACCACGAACCCTTTCTGGCGGCTCAAATGCGCGTTCATTACGCTTTGGGATGACGAACTTGAGATTTGATGCTAGTTGATGAGCCTTTAACATGTTGGCTAGTTTAACGCTGGTAAGGCTAGACCTGCCCGCGTCTTCGGAAGTGTTGGAGGTTCTCTTCGGCAACTCGGGTACCTGGATAGAGATAGGCAGTTTGTGAGCTATATACTTTCTAAGGAACTTGCAAGTCCCCCCACGCGTCTTATATCTACCAGCACTTTGCTTGATCCTAGGGCGTAAGACTGGGGGCAGGGGAGGAAGCGTGGGTGGGATCATAGAAAGAAACTCCGGTTCAACTGATTCACATTTATCGCCTTCGAAGAAGGGACCCCTATGACTGGGAGACTCGTCACCACAAAAGGAAAAAGGCTCAGGGGGAAAGTTTTCTTCTAGGAAAGCAATCATGAAGGGCTGATTGTAGCTGGGAAACATATGTCGCATGCCGGGGGGAGAAACCTAAACCCTCGTCCCTGGTATTAGATTCTAGCTCCTTCTCCAGGCCGCACGCTTTTTGCCTGAGGTAGGATAGTCTTTGGAGGTAGAGCATTCACACACCCCCACGATTAGAGGGTCTACGAACGTCGGCCCCATAGTCGGAGGAAGACAACTCAATGAATTCAACATTAGATGAACCTTCGGGACATCGCCTACACGCCATGGACCAGCTAAGACTCGAGGGTGTATGTGCGTAAGGATAACCCTATATATACAGCATGAGTATGAGGGGTATAAGAAAATGGTCTATGCATATCTACTAGAAAGGCCATATGAAAAGAGAATGAAAACCTCTAAAGAATGAGCGCATTACAGCCAGTAATTCTACCCCCGCGTAATAGATATAAAAAAAGGGATATTTGCGGTGAAAATACCTAAGTTGTTAGTTTTATAACACTTATATACCTAACTCTTTTTTTTTGTGGTGAAAATACCTCTGTCAACAATCCTTGGCATCCGTAGGAACCTATCAAGTACCATGTAGAGGTACACGCGACAATATATAATTGGTCCACGCAATTTTAAATAGTCTAGGTCACTTAATGAATGCCACGTCAATATTATTTTAAAAATAAAATTGATATAATTAAATAAAACTAATATAAATAAAAACTTAACCACTGGAAAAATTAAAATCATAATCATTCAACACTTTTAAAACCATTCAACATAGTTAGTGAAAACCAGAAATTAACATTGAAAATCAATGTTCAATTTAATAATCAACTCACAATCCAAAACCAAAATCACAAATCAAGCAATGACATTTGAGAAGAAAATACCAAAATCTCCACAAACAAACCTCTGTCAACTCCAGCCATGAACCTAACCCTAAAACCAGTCGACCACCGCTAGCCTTACGAACCCAAATATGTCCAGATATGAGTCCACAACTCCAGCAAAGCTTCATCGTCATCTTCGACAATGTTTTGACATCGTACATCCTCAGCTCTGACAAAACCTCCTTGTACAATGGAGAAGACAAACCAACGTTAAACCTTCGTGTTCTCAGCGGTGGACCTCAACGGCACACCAGATCTAGAGTGCTCCATCTTTGTCGTCAATGGAATATCGTCGAGCTTCTCCTCCGTCCGCATGATCCATTGGATCTGGATCTGTCACCTCCGACCTCCATTTGCTGTGGTCAAGGTTCAATAGTGAACCAAGATCTACCACTTTTAGCCTCCTATTTTTGGGTTTCATACCCATTTGGTAGAGAGATAGAGAGAGAGAGAGAGAGAGAGAGAGAGAGAGAGAGAGAGAGAGAGAGAGAGAGTGGTGGTGGTTATGAGATGAGAAGTTTGAGTGAGGTGGTGAGGAAGATGAAGAGAAGATATTGGTTGAAGAAGATAAATAGAAGAATTTGATTTAAGTATTTTGTTAAATTTAATTTATTTAATTTTTTATTTATATTAGTTTTATTTAATTATATCAATTTTATTTTTAAAATAATATTGACGTGGCATTCATTAAGTGACCTGGACTATTTAAAATTCTGTGGACCAATTATATATTGCTGCGTGTACCTCTACATGGCACTTGACGGCCATGTACCTATGGATGCCAAGGATTGTAGACAGAAGGTATTTTCATCACAAAAAAAAAAAAAAAGATTTAGGTATTTTTGTGTTATAAAACTAACAACTTAGGTATTTTCACCGAAAATATCCCTAAAAAAGGCATATGTATCGTTGGAGGAAGGAGGCATACCTGGAGGTCTATGTATGAAGTTAGATGTATGCAAGGATAGACTTGTGGAGGCATAAGGTCGGTCGAGCGATAAGTGAGGGCGAGACCTTAGCAGCAAGAGAATGCCTAGCGTCACCGCAATGCAAGCCTGATATAAGAAGAAATAAAAAAAAAAGAAAAAGAAAAATAAATAAATAAAAAAAGGGAGAAAGAAGGAGGATGAATAAAGGAAATGGAGAGAAAATTACCTCAAGAATGCTTCTATGGAGGATAGAACCTTTGAGCTCTTGAAAGTGGCTTAGAGGTAATATCACTAGGCTAGGCAAGTTTTGGTGTGGAGAAGTGACTACGAGCCTTGGGGTATTTATAAGGAAAGTCAAGGCTTCCTAGCCATTGGATCCAATATGCACGAATGGTGGAGATCAAGAGTATGGGCAACCTTGGGATCCGCGATTGGAAATGATTGGTCCTTATTCAATCTTAGGGACCCACACTAGGATCATCCCTAAAGTTAGATGGTTTTTGTGTTTCTTTGGACACTATAAAGAAACACAACTTCAAAACCCACTTTGTGTTTCTTCAAGGAACATCGAATAGCACACCAAGGTTGAGTCTCCCAAAACTTTCCATACATATCAAACAAGAGAAGAAGAAAAAGTCTACAAGCACACTTGAAAGTGCGCTTATAGACTTGGGGGCAAGTGTAAATGTTGAATAATTTCCTAAGAAATATTAAAAGTAGTGTTCATTCTTGAAGGTTTTGTATAGCGAGGTCCGATGTGCCTACACTAGGATGATAAGCTCAAGAGTCGAGATGCATAGACACATGCATCCAAGTATAGGTCTTCAAGGGCTGTCATATGAGGAACTCGCCATGTAAGGCTACCTTATGTCTCGCTATGCGAGGTTACCTTGTGCCGCACCGTGCGAGGCTCCCACGCGCACCCATGCACCCGAACATGGGTACCCTGAGGCACCACCCTCGCTATGCGAGGTTCAAGGCTAGCCTCCCGCACGCAGCGTCTACACAAAACATCGCGCCAAGCCTTTGTGTTATCACCAAAGGCCAGCCTCACTACATCTCGCGTGTCGCACGCCCATAGGTGTATGCATCCGCACAAAGGCCAGCCTCGCTACATCTCACGTGTCCCACGCTCATAGGCATATGCGTCCGTACCTAGGCTAGCCTCGCATGGTCTCTCGTGTCCCACCTACATAGACTATTGCATCCAAACGAGGGTGTCCAAGGGTCGTCTCGCTATGTCAAACCCTCCAAGGATCCCTAACATCTTGTTATGCGAGACCTTCGCTACCCTCCCGCGTACACCTTGTCTCACCATAAACACCTCGTGCCTCGCTGAAGAAGCCCTAATTCCCTTCGAGAAGTAGGGGCCACCAGTGGGGCACCCCTGTGCCTTGGTTTCTCATGACATGTGAAGTTTGGTGCCTCCTTGATATGTGTACGAGGAACACTTGGAAATACCAAACGGGTATGTCAAATAATCATGAGGCGCCAAACATGAATTGATGAGGACGACTGGTACAAGGTATGTGTACTGATATGGGATGTACGATCATGAAGAGGATAGAGGCGTGGCCCTGTCATCCGCATTTGATGAGTAGTGGTGGTACGAACTTGTACAGAGAGTGGAGGCACTACTTAAGCACCCCTGACCATATACCAGAGTTGACAGTACGATGTCCTGCACCACTACTTTGGCATTGTCAGGATAGACACCACTATGTCCTGAGCCACTACCCTGACCTTATACCTGCATACATCCTTGTCCCCTGGGACCTACTTGTATCAAGGGCCAATAGAGCCCACCTATACACAGGTTTCGACCCCTCAGGTTAAGGGGTAGGAAAATGGACTGTATGAACAGACAATTAAAGGATATATGATCTTTGCTCCATGAGAGTTTTGCATTCTCTTCTCTTCCAAGTTAATTTCATCTTATTCTTAGCTATCTTTCATAGTATAATTTGAGTTTTCTAACCTTAAATCGTTGACGAGTTCTTACCTGTAACAATCCAAAATCACTAATATGGCTTAAGGGCCTTGATTAGTGTGTTGGGAAGGTATAATTGACCCGTGAGTGAATTTATTGATTTAATGCATGATTATATGATAGGCATGCTTGTATGATTATTTGAATGTAAATGTGGTTAAATGTTATATCCGTGAGAACCACATTATTATGTGGGTAGATTTGCAGAGTGCGACTTGAGGCGGTCCTAGGGAGCTAGTTAGCGGGGAAAAGTCACAACGGGGCTTAGTATTTGACTTTGGATAAGTCAGGGGTATTTTAGGTATCAGGTAGTTATTTAGACTATCGGGTTATGGAAATAAATATATGGAGATATATTTGAGGATAAAAAGCTTAGGCAGGAATATTGGGGAAAATGACTGTTTTTCCCTCGGGGACGTTTCCGGTATCTCGAGCCTCGGGATAGACTTAACTGGCCAAGATTAGATTAAGTTAATAAAAAACCAGGGGAATAAACATAAACCAACCCATTTTCTCTCTCCTCTTCTCTTTTCTCTCCCAAGAAACTACAGAAAACCTAAGGGAATCAGCTGGGAAAACTCCGTGTTTGAGCTGAATTCATGAAGGCTTAGCCTAGTTCAGACCAAGGGTCACTCAATCAAGATTAAGGTAAGAGCTGAATTGTGTTTTTGGGTGTTAGAACTCTAAGTTTTTGGCTGAGTATTAAGGTTGTAACGACCCAAATTTGTTAATAAGGCTTAAGGGCCTTGATTAGTGTGCCTGGAGGGCCTAATGGGAATTATGTGTGAATTTAATGATTACGGTGTATGATTATGACTTAAAGCATGTTATATGATTATTTGAATATTTGAGATGCATGACTATGTGTATTAGTATGCATGTAGGCCCTAATTAGGTTAGAGGGGCATAATCGTAATTTTGGCCATTATGGGCATAATTGTATTGATATATGTGATAATTGTTGAGACCACATTATTATGTGGATATATCTGTGATCTGTGACTCGAGACGATCCTAGTGAGCAAAGTAGCGGAAAAGTCATGGCGGGGATTTATACCCGGCTCGGGGTGAGTTTAATAAATGGGAGTTTAGCGAATATACTGGAGTCTATTTTGACGTTGAGGAATGTTATTGGTGATTAATTAGGTATCGGGAATCAAGCGGGAAATATTAGAGACACTCGAGGAGTTAGCGGGAATTGGGCAAAATGACTAAAATGCCCTTAAGTAGACTAAAGGATTAGAAATAAAGGGGAGGGCATTAGGGTCATTTGGCATGTAAGGAATAGATATGCTGAGGCTTTATGTTAGTGGGATTTGTAGAATATTGTAGAAGTCTGAAAAAGAAAGAAAAGGAAGGGAAAAGAAAGGAGGGAAAACAGAGAGAGTTCTCTAGGTCGGTTCATGTTTTCTTCACCTGTTTCTTGAGGATTTCTGGAGTAAGCATCAAGGATTCTAAGTTAAGTGTGGGGAATTGACAAAGGTTTAGCAAGGTTAAGCCATCACTTGAGGTAAGGTTCTGTAATCTCTTCAGTTGCTGGTTTGGTTTTTGAACTATGGTGTATAAGCTGAGTTTGATGGGAAACTTTGGGGAAATTCAGGGGAAAGGTTAAGGAGAAGCAAGCCAAGGAGGTCTAGAGACAACTTGTGGTCGAAATCTTATCAAAGGTATAAAGTCTAAACTCTAACTTTGCTGTTCAATTGGTTTCTGCTGAGTTTTAGAGCTTAGGAGTGGCTATGGTGAATTTTGAGTTTGGGGATGCATGTGCTTGAGTTCTAGGTGTTTGGGATGCTTGGGATGAGTGGAGTATGGTTATAAGGTTGTTTTTGAGTTTGGGAAGGAGTTGGAAGAGTTATGGTTGAGGTTGGTTCGAGAAAATCACAGAAGAGAAAAATTGGTGCTGGTCTGTCTGTGACTAGCGCTACAGCGCTAACCTTGGGCACTGTAGCGCTAGGCCATAATGCTGAGGGGATTTTGGCTTCTGTTTGTAGCGCTGTAGCGCCCTCCCATGAGCGCTGTAACGCTACCCTGTTTTCAGAAAGGGATTTTAGGGTTATTTGCAAGGGTTTTTGACCAAGGGTTTGGGGTTTGTTTCCACCACCTTGTTTGGTGGAACTAGGACTTCCCGGGGGCTCGGGATTGGCCCTGAGGCTAGGTTTTGGACTTGAGGGTTGATGATAACTTTGGCCATGGTTGTGTTTAGGTGAGCGCTAGGGCTCGAGGGGGATCATGCTCAAGGAGTCGAGGGATCAAAGCTAGTAAATTGAAAGGTAAGAAAATTGTACCCGATTATATGTTTGTGATGGGACTAAGTGCTCCCAAGAATTGTATCGTGTCAATGATGGTATTACGCCATGGGACATGTAAAAGTGGCCTAAGAGTGCCGTACATTATATTTGCGCACAGGGCGCGGCTTGGCCACTGGTAGCCAAGGACATCTTAACATTCACTGAGCTCGGTTTAAGCGGGCCGGAGTCAGTGGGATAACGGAGGGAGCAGCCTGAGAGCGCTAGCCCTAGTTATCATTTGTACAGTGATATATGATATGAATTGATATGTTTAGCATGTTGAATACTTGATTATATTGAATGACTATATGGTTGGGATTATGTGATGCAAGGTGAGATATTGACTTGTCTGTTGAATGCTTATGCTCTGTGGCTATGTTTTCTTGCTGGGCCTTGGCTCACGGGTGCTACGTGGTGCAGGTAAAGGCAAGGGCAAGCTGGACCAGTCCTGAGTTGGAGGGTTGCGGGGCTGAATGTACATAGCCAGCTGTTCGATCACCATGGGCAAGCTGGACCAGTCCTGAGTTGGAGGGATTACCTAACTGTTTGTTTTGCCTTAGTAGGGCTGGTTATTGTACTTGAACCTTGTAACTTTTGTAAACGATCTTTAAACTTGTATTTTGGGATCCCGTGTAAACATATAATGTTTCTTAATGTAAAAGTGGCTTTTGAGACCAAACCATTTTAAACCTTAGTTCCTTTATAGTTCCAGTAACACGATTTTAATTAAATGACTTGATTAGCAAGTCTGGCACTTTATAAACACACAGTGTAACGGTCTTGGCTACCCAGGGCGTTACAAAGGTGTTTATGATTTTGATGTTTAAAGGCTGAATTGAAGATAAGTGCCATGGTTTTAGCTCAGAGATTGTCAAGGAGGTGGTTCAGCAAAAGAGGTAAGCTTCAATTTGTAATTCAGAGGTTAAACTTTGAGTTTTTCATGACTGGTTTTGGTGTTTTGAGTTGCTGGGTTTCAGAGAATCAAAATGTAGTTTTAGTAGGTTTCTAGGCTGAACTTCTGGTTGATTATGTTGTTAAAGTCAGGATAAAAGTTTTGTGGTTAGTGGGTTTTGAGTTAGGATGCTTTGGAATGGTTTTGGATGAGGTTAGGATGCCAGAAATGGTGGTTTTTTTGGGCACGAAGGGGAGGGCCGTGACTCTGTTCTAGAGCACTGCGGTCCTACGAAGCAAGAAAGCCAGGGAGTCTCGGCCAGGGGAGAGCGCCGCGGCGCCCTTGGGCAGGGCCACGGCGCATGTCTGCTTGCTGGGGGCCTTGGGCTCTGTTTTAGAGGTGGGCTGCGGCTAGGCTTCAAGGGCCACAACCCTTAGGTACATTCTTGAACATTTGGGGATTTTAGGCGCGGGAGTCTAGCCTAGGGTGCTCAGGATCGATTTCCCCATTGTGCTTGGTGGAATTCGATGTCTCGGAAGCTAGTATTGTACCCGGAAACCTTTACTTGAATATTAATGGAATCCAATACCTTGGTTGTGACTAGGTGTTAAAGCTAGGGCTCGGGAACGGATCGTGCTCGAGGAGCGTCGCTCGTAATCAATGAGCGTAAAAATTAAAGGTAAGAAACTGCACCCGGTTGTATATCTGTAATGGGACTAAGGGCTCCCTAATATGTATTCTTGAAAGGATGGTATTATGCCATGTAGATAGTGAAACAATGGCCTAAGAGTGCCAAGGGTTACACTAGCGCATAGGGCGCGGCTTGGCCATTGGTAGCTGAGGACAGCTTATTATGCACTGAGCTCGGTTTAAGCAGGTCAGAGTCAGTGGGGTAAACAGAGGGTGTAGCCTAAGTTGTCGGCCCTGACTATTATGTGACCTAATTGTTAGTTGTGATTAGTTCCATTATTGGTTATGTATAAGTGCTGAGTGGTTAATGTGGAGTATTAAGTGTTTGAACATGCTTAAAGAGTTGATTATCTGTTGTTGTTGTTTGTGTTGCATATTATGTTTTCTTGCTGGGCCTTGGCTCACGGGTGCTACGTGGTGCAGGTAAAGGCAAGAGAAAGCTTGATCAGCCCTGACTTGGAGAGCTCTACGAGCTGAATGTACATGACCAGCTGCTCAGCCGCCACGGTTGAGGATCAGGCGTAGACGTGAGAACCAGAAATGTCTATTTTGCCTTAGTATGGCTGATGGTTGTCTGTATTTTGGAGATTCTGTAAACCAACTTTTAAACTCCGTTTCTTTTTGGGATCCCATGTATAAAACTGTTTAATTATATAAAGTGTAACTTTTGAGACCAAAACCTTTTTAACCCTAGCTCATACATGTTTAGTGACACGTTTTAAATTAATGACTTGATTAGCAAGTCCTGCACCTTTATAAGTACACAGTGTAGCGGTCTTGGCTATCCAGGGCGTTACATTACCGTCAACAGAGCCCTAGACTATTAGGTGAATAACAATCCTAAGGTGATAGTAGAACAATGCGAAACCCTAATTAGCGGTCGTCTAAACAAGATATCAAGAGATTCATAGAATTCAATTAGAAGAATATAAACAATTTAATATAAGTGAATCGAAGGAATAAAATTCATCAATGCATTTAAGATTTCATGTCTAGGGTTTTGAAATAACCCTTAACCTAAAAGAAAACTACTCCATAATCTCAAACATAATCATAAACATAAACGTGAATTGAAAATAAAGAAGTTTGAGAGAATAAGAAAAACTAGATTGAATGTTGAAAGTATTGATGTCTTTTATTCTCCTTTGCCGCTCTAATCTCTAAAATTCACAATCCAAAGTTATTCTAAAAGTTATCCCTAAACACTTTTATAGCCCCCTAAAATTACATTTGAAATTTAAAATTCAAAGCTGAAAATCAATCACTGGTTGCGGCCATTATTGTTACTCGCCCCGACCATAAAACATGAATTTTCTAGAAAATCGCGCGTAGGTCGCGGCCTGGGACATTGCTGGCCGTGGCCGTTGGGATCTGTCTATGTGGTCGCGACCTAGGATGTGACTGGCCGTGACCATAACATTTTTTCCACTTCTTCATTTTTCTTTAACTATAGTCACTGAAGATATTTTAACCATAACTTCCTCGATATAGCTCCAAATTTGACGATTCAAAAAGTTATGGAAAGCTAAGAAAAATATCTAAAACTTTTAATTCAAGAGAAATTTTAAAAAGATTATTGGAAAAGTGTCAAAATCAAGTGTGGAGTTTCAGATTTGTAATGCCCAGCTTAACCATTACATGTAAAACATCCCATATTCATTATTTACGCCCAAATGTCCTAGAAATTATAAAAATACAAAATAAAATAATTAAACATATATAAATAAATAATGAAGTGCATATTCATAGAAGAATAATGAATTAGAAATAGAAAAAATTAGCTTATCGAATTTCCCCACACTTGAAATTTGCTTGTCCTTGAGCAAACAAAATAAATCCTAAACACATAAGCAATAGTTTTGTTGAAAGCGATGATTGTCTCAAAAATTGAACAGATAAATAATTCTTAGGAAAAATCTAAATTCCACATTTTTTAGAATTTTAACTCAATGTACAATCATCACTTAAACTCGATCTTTTTAATTTATGCACAATCAAACTTACCAACTCTCATTCTCCCGAATAAATTTATACATGCCAAAATATGTTTCAAAATGTACCTTGTACATAAAATATGCATCATGAGAAACATTCACTCCATAGACGTTAACTAATTATTCTCCACTAATAAAATCACACATAATTAAGGATCAACATGTCTTTATAGAGTCATGATATAAGGCTAAGGTTAGAGGTAGATGAAAAAGATATATTTAAGCTCAAATCACACCATAGCCTATATTTATTCTATTCTTTAGATATTTCCTCAAATTTCTCATACAATTCATAATCTTTCTCTTTTCTTCTCTTCACACTGATCTTACTATTTCTCCCCACACTTATACTTTTGTAATTTCTTTGTTTTTTTTTTTCAATGTTTTTCATTGAAATTTTTTGTTTAATTTAACTTCATTGGGAGAAATAGTAGATCATATACATTTAAATTACAATCCAACAAACCCGTACAAAACTTTACCTTCTTACAAAACCCATTCCACAAAATCAAACATTCACATAAAACCAACGTGTAATGGGTCACAAAAAGAGATAAGTTTTTTAAGTTGCAAAGGTTTAGATATTGGATTCATAGGAGAAAAATTAGTTATTGTAATGTCCCAAAATTTCCTAATATGGCTTAGTGCCTAGATTAGGGGGCCGAGAGGCAATAATTGAATTAATTGAGTTTTATGTGTTACGAACATGTTAGTATATGAATTATGTGAGTTATATTATAATATGACTATATTGGCAGTTTAGGTGTATTAAGCATGCATGTGGGCCCATTTGTTATTAGAAGGGAATTTTCGTAATTTTGGCACATTGATGGCATATTTGAATATATGCATGTTTTATGTTTGAGACCACATTATTATGTGGATATATTTGGGTTATCTGGCACGAGGCGATCCTAGGGATCAAGTTAGCAGTTTAGTCATAACGGGGGTAAATACCCAACTTGGGGTGAGCCTAGGAGTATTTTAGTAATTTAGCACATTACCGGGATTTAGCGGGTAATGGGAAAAATTATTTTGTGATCATTTGAGGATAGATAACGGGAATTTGAGAGAAGTTAATTATGATTAATAGGGAAAGTGGCAAATAGCGGATTTGCCCTTGTGAGCATTGGGGAGGAAAGTTTGGGTTAAGGGTATTTAGGTATTTTGGATAGACCTTGGCTTGACTCAACTGGTTTGGAAGACTGTGGAAAGCAGAGGAACACTAAGGAAATCACATTCTCAACTTCTTCTTCTTCTCTCTCTCTCTCTAGCACTTGGGGGTTTTGTTGAATTTTGAGGAAGAGAGGCTCAAAACATGGAGGATTGAAGCTAGGGTTGAAGTGGGACAACATAAAGGTCGTGACTCTTCTTTAAGGTAAGGTATTGTTCTGTTTCTTGGAAAATCTCAGCTGTGGCTTAAGTTTTTGTAGAGTTTTAAACCAATGATTAGCTTTTGATTTGGGTTAGAGATTGAGTTTACTTTTTGAGGTGTTGGTACTGCTTATGATATGTTATTTGGGGTTTTAAACTCATTTGGGACTTTAAGGCAAGTTTTGGATGAGATTTGAGAGCTTTGGATCCGAGAAAAAATGGTGGAAAAACCCAATTTTTCCGGGTGCGCGAAGGGGCGTTGCAGCCTTGTTCTTTTGAGTCGCAGTGCTGGGATGATCCAGGGCGGGGAACCCTGGCTGTTTGCCGCGACGCTAGGCCATTTTCAAAGCCTTGATATTTGTATTTTTATGGCATAGGCCCAGGTGCTGAAGGGACGATTTCACCACCCCGTGTGGGGGAATTGGAGGTCCCGAGAGCATTGTATTGGTCCCGAGGTTCTACAATGAAATCAAATAGTAATGAGAATGTTATTTGTGGGTTATGACTAGGTTACTGCTAGGGCTCAGGAGAGGATCGTTCTCGAGGGTCATGCTTGCTTGCTTATTTTCTTGTGCCTAGACCAAAGGTAAGAAAACTGCACCCGATGCGTGAGATACGTGATTAGAGCTCGACCCCGTTGTTGAGCGTATTATGATTAGGGATCGGCCCCGTTGTCAAATTTGCTATGATTAGGGCTCAGCCCTGCTGTTAAAAGTATTAAGATTAGGGTCAGTCCTGCTGTTAAATGTATTATGATTGGGGTTTGGACCAACTGTTAATGTAAACATGATTAGGGCTCGGGCCCAGCTAATAAGCATAATTATAATTATGCATGTGTATACTTGTGTAAGTACATTGTAATGTGTTGTATCTATGTATGATGAATGTATTTTATGTATGTGTGTTCCCGACTGGGAGGTTCAGCTTATAGGTCAGAAGTCTGTCTATTGCACCTAACCAAGAGCTCAGCCTGCTGGTCGATGGTATATTTGATTTAAAAATGGCTCATCTTATAATCCGATGGACAAAAAGGGCCCGACTTATAAGCCAAGTGACTACAAGGGCCCGACTTATAAGCTGAGGGATTAAAAGGGGCTCAACTTCCGAGTCAAGGAGTTTACAAGGTTGACTTATAAGTCGAAGGATTACAAGGCCCAGCTTATAAGTCGAGAGTACACAAAGAACTACTTATGAGTCCAGGTTTTCCAAGGCTCGGCTTATGAGCCGTGATCGCCATTATGCACATTGAGCGCAGGTCATTATGGCTAGGCCACCCCGGGAATGAATTATGCACTTGACTGGCTCAGATGCCATAAAAACGAATGAGAGTTGATTATGCACTTGACTGGGTCGGATGCCATAGGAATGATCAGGAGTGCCACACGCACTTGTGTGACCCTATGTGTGCATGCTTGGTTCCAGTTATTACTGTTGAGCATGCTGTTATATTATGTGGACTATCTAAATTTTTTAATGTAATTTCTTGCCGAGTCTTTTGGCTTATGGGTTCTCTGTGGTGCAGGTAAGGGTAAGGAGAACCTTGGCCAACCATGAGTTGGAGAGCGTTAGGGGCGATGTGTACATATGTATTCTACTCGACCGCCACGACTGAGGTATCGTAGAGGAACCGGGGTTGTAATCTTTGAGTTGTAAACAAAATTTTAAACTTGTATTTTTGGGATCCCATGTAAAGACTAAAGTTTTCTTGTAATGGAAATATTTATTCGTTGACCAAGATTTTTAATACATGAAACCTTAGTGGCTTAATCACATGTTTTAGTCCAAATGACTCGTTTAGCGAGTCCCACACTTTTTTAAGCACACGTGGTAACAGACCCTAATTACTAGGGCGTTACAACTTGGTATTAGAGATGCCAAGGTTTAAGGGTTCCTGATGGCGGACTGGGCATGTACACTCACCGCTAAAGACAAGCTCGACTCAGGGTTCAATAGCTATTAATATAGTAATGTGTGTTATGGCCTAAATAGTATATATATATATGCCTTACCTGTTTGCTTAAATAGAAAGCATGAACTATTTTGATAGGGTCTGACCCTTGACTGTTGTATGCATGATAAAGATGTGCTTATTAGCACAATAGTGGCTTGTAAATGATGTAGGATCGCTTATAAGCATCATTAATGCTCTTGAATGCCAGAAACGCTTATTAGCGCTCCTATATGTGCATGTGTGCCAGGAGATGCTTATTAGCACCATTAAAATGTTAAAAGGAATGCTTATTAGCATCGATATTGATTTTGAATGTTAGAAATGCTTAATAGCATTATGTCATGTGTATGAATGTTAGGGACATGCTTATTGGCGTTGTTAATGCTTGTGAATGTTAAGAACTTGCTTATTAGCACTTTGTTTTTACATGGATATGAATCACTATGATTATTAGCATGATTGTATATGTATGAGAATATAGGGATGCTTATTAGCAATTACCTTGCTTGTGAATGCAAAAGGAAACACTTATTAACATCGTTAAATGGACATGTAGGTCAGGACACGCTTATTAGCATTGTTATAGATACATGTATGTTAGGAAATGCTTATTAGCATCGTTAATTATTTATGAGTGCCAGAAAATGCTTAGTAGCACCGTTACTTGTTATAAATGTTAGGGAGTGCTTATAAGCACCATGTTTAGATATGAATATGGATTGACATGCTTACTAGTATAATTGTTGAGTGTGAACATTTGTTTGTTCAGTCTTGAGCCGTAGGTCGACAAGAGGTTTAGTTATTACTACCTAATTGGCCAAATTGATTACTGCAACGAGGTACACGTTTGGAAGTATGCTTCCAGGGCAGTCAGATTAGTAAGCCGGCCAAGGAATATAAGTCGAGAATGATAGTTAGGGTCAGACCCCTCCGCCAACTCCTGAAAACTAGCAACAGGTGCTTGCTGATATGCAAGCTAGGCTGCAGAGGTAGGAAGAAAAGATTCACCAGTTGAGGCAATAGCAGGTTTCAGTAGGAAACACTGCGTCAGACGTCCCGCCCGCTGATACAATACCAGCCGTAAATAGTAGCCAGAGATAGAGAACCATTGGATATTGTTACATGAACGATTCAAGAAGCTGTACCCTCCAGTTTTGAGGGTAGCATAGATCCACTCAAGGCAGAGTAGTGGATGAGCATAATCACATCCATCCTAGACTTTATGAGGATGGTGGGCAATGAGAGAGAGGCCTGTGCCATGTTTGTGTTTCGGGAGGATGCTTGAATCTGGTGGGAGTTAGTATCCCCGACTAGGGGCATTAATACCTTGGATTGTGAAAAGTTTAGAACTCAGTTCAATGAACAATATTATAATGAGGCAGTTAGGACTACAAAAGCTAAAGAGTTCAGTAAATGACTGCAAGGGAATATGGTAGTGACAGAGTATGCATTGAGGTTTTATAGATTAGCCAAATTTGCTGCAGACTTGGTGCCCACCGATGGGTTAAGGAAGGAAAGATTCCTTAAGGGGCTACAGTCTATGATAACCCGGGATGTCAGAATTACAATAGTAACTGGAGTGAAGGCATACGCTCAGGTAGTGATGAGACCCCCTACTGCAGAGGGCACTGAGAATAAGATCTAGCGTGAGAGTGCGGCTAGAGGGGATACTGGGAGAATGGAACCTTCCTTTACATGTTCTAGTAGGGGCAGAGGCCCTAGTGACCAAAAAAGGAAGACCTCGGATACTGTGTTGGATTTCGACCCTGGTGAGAGCCACGGGGTGTACGGATTGGTCGCCAGAGCAGCAACAAGAATTGGAGGACATATCCAGAGTGCATCAGATGTAAAAGACATCATCTAGGGAAGTTGGTAGTGTCTAGGAGACGGTTAGATCACTATCAGTGATTGTAGATGACAGAAAGTTGTTAGTTGACCTAGTAGAGTTAGTTATGACTGACTTGACATGAATTCTGGGTATGGATTGATTAAAAGAAGTATGGGGCAACCATAGATTGCAAGAAAAGGATGGTAACCTTTGAGCCTGAGGGTGAGGACCCCTTTGTATTTATTGGCACTGTGCATGGACCTCACGTACCTATGATTTTAGCATTAAGGGCTAGGGACCTATTGCAAGGAGGTTGCATAGGAATCCTGGTCAGTGTGGTGGATACCACTTAGGTCGTGCCAGTAGGACCAGAAGAGACTAGGTTAGTCTGTGAATTCCTAGATGTGTTTCCAAAGGAATTACTAGGATTGCCACCACACATAGGGACAAAATTTGTTATTGAGCTGGCACCAAGGACAGAGCCAGTGTCTAGGCCAACTTACAAAATGGCCCCAACAGAATTGAAGGAACTAAATGTTTTGTTACATGGTAAGACAGTATTATCCAAGGTGGATCATCGATCTTGTTATCACAAGCTGGGAATGAGGGAGAAGGATATATCGAGGGCTGCTTTTATACCAGTTATGGGTCTTATGAGTTCTTAAGCATGTCATTTGGATTGACTAATGCACCGACATCGTTTTTGGATCAGATGAACAAGGTGTTCAAAGAGTATCTAAATTGGTTTATGATCATCTTTATCGATGATATTTTGGGATAAGTTATGTCCTTATATAGACAGAAAAGGTGATTGCCTATGCTTCATGTCAGTTGAAGAATATGACCAGAGCTGGAATAAAGTTACTGGTGGGCCAGTTGGCCAACATTATGCTTAAGTTTTCTCTTTTCGAGAGGATTAAAGAAAAGCAGTTGAGTGACCCATAGTTGGGAAAGATTAGAGGGGATGTCCTAGCTGGAATAGCTAAGGACTATATAGTGTTAGTCATGAGTGTTTTGAGGTATAAAGGATCAGATTTGTGTTCCGATGGAAACTGTGATTAAACGGGACATTCTGGATGAATCTCATATTACCCCCCCCCCCCCCCCCCTCTTATTCTCCACATCCAGGCACATGAAGATGTACATGGAGCTAAAAGATTTTTATTAGTTGCCTGTGGGGAGGGACATAACTAAGTATGTGGCAAAGTGCCTGACCTGGTAGAAGGTCAAAGCATAGTGTCAAAAACCAGTAAGGCCATTACAATCGTTGAGTATCCCATAGTGGAAGTAAGAAGACATCATGATGGGTTTTGTGGTGGGATTGACCAGGATAGTGGGCTAGCATGATTCGGTCTGGGTCATTATGGGTCGGTATACAGAGTCAGCTCACTTTTATCACCGAGGACGAACAATACAGTTGACTAGTATTTAGATCTCGAGGTGAGGGAGATAGTAGCCCTTATGGGACTTTGAGGTCTATCTTGACGGATAGGGACCCCACATTTGCTTCCATGTTTTGGGGAAATTTACAGAAGGCGATGAATATACAACGAAAGTCCAGTACCACTTATCGTCCTCACACTGATGGTAAGTCAGAGAGGATTACCTGGATATTGAAAGACATGTTGAGAGCATGAATGTTGGACTTTGAAGGGTCCTGGAATGAACATTTTCCTCTAACATAGTGGCACCTTAGAAGATGCTGTATGGTAGAAAGTGTAGATCGCCCACTCACTAGGATGAGATGGGTGGGAGGAAATGCTTGGGTCGTGAGGTAGTTTAGGCGACCAATGTGGATGAGAAGATTAGAGCTCAGATGCTCACTTCTCAAAGTGGATAGAAAAGTTAAGCTGATTCGAAACGCATGAACGAGGAGTTCCAAGTGGGAGACTACGTCTTCCTTAGAGTCTCACCATGGGAAGGGGTGAGGAGATTTGGGGAGAAGGGCGAGCGAAGAACTAGAATTGAGAGACCATATGATATCTTGGAGGGGATCGGTTAGGGGGCCTATAGATTGGCCTTACCTTCGACGCTGTCAGCCGTACATAATGTACTTTAAATTTTGACACTTCGGAAGTATGTGTCATAATTGACTCATGTATCGAGTTACGAGGGTCTGGAGCTTTAGATAGATCTCTCCTATGAGGAATAGTCAACCCAGACACTAGGCAGGAAAGACAAGGTCCTGACAAATAGAACCATACCTTATGTTAAGGTGTTATGGAGGAACAATAAGGTCGAGGAGACGACCTGGAGTGAGAGCCCAATAGGCGAGATCAGTATCCCGAGCTGTTCATAAAATTTCGAGGACGAAATTCCTGTAAGGAGGGGACAATTGTAACGCCCCAAAATTCCCTAATATGGCTTAGTGCCTGGATTAGGGGGCCTGGAGGCAATAATTGAATTAATTGAGTGTTTATGTGTTACGAACATGTTAGTATATGAATTATGTCAGTTATATTATAATATGACTATATTGGCATGTTTAGGTATATTAAGCATGCATGTGAGCCCGTTTCTTATTAGAAGGGCATTTTCGTAATTTTGGCCCATTGATGGTATATTTGAATATATGCGTGTTTTATGTTTGAGACCACATTATTATGTGGATATATTTGGGTTATTTGGCACGAGGCGATCCTATGGAGCAAGTTAGCGGTTTAGTCATAACAGGGGTAAATACCCGACTCGGGGTGAGCCTATGGGTATTTTAGTAATTTATCACATTACTGGGATTTAGGGGGTAATGGGAAAAATTATTTAGTGATCATTTGAGGATATTGGAGATAACGGGAATTCGGGAGATATTAATTATGATTAACGGGGAAATGTGGCAAATAACAGATTTGCCCTTGTGAGCATTAAGGAGGAAAGTTTGGGTTAAGGGTATTTAAGTCTTTTGGATAGACTTTGGCTTGACTCAGATGGTTTGGAATGCTGTGGAAAGCAGAGGAACACTAAGGAAATCATATTCTTAGCTTCTTCTTCTCTCTCTCTCTCTCTCTCTTTCTCTCTCTCTAGCACTTGGGGGTTTTGCTGAATTTTGAGGAAGAAAGGCTCAAAACATGGAGGATTGAAGCTAGGGTTGAAGTGGGACAACATAAAGGTCGTGACTCTTCTTTAAGGTAAGGTATTGCTCTTCTTGGTAAATCTCAGCCGTGGTTTACGTTTTTGCAGAGTTTTAAACTAATGATTAGGTTTTGATTTGGGTTAGAGATTGAGTTTACTTTATGAGGTGTTGGTACTGTTTATGATAATATTTAGGGTTTTAAACTCATTTGGGACTTTAAGGCAAGTTTTGGATGAGATTTGGGCGCTTTGGCTCAGGGGAAAAATTGTGGAAAAACCCAGTTTTTCTGGATTCGCGAAGGGGCACTGCGGCCCTGTTCTTCTAAGCTGCGGTGCTGGGATGATCCAGGGTAGGGAGCCCTGGCTGTGTGCCGCGACACCTGTAATGTGCCGCGACGCTAGGCCATTTTCAGGGCCTTGATTTTTGTATTTTTAGGGCATAGGTCCAGGGGCTTGAGGGATGATTTCACAACTCTGTGTGGGTGAATTGGAGGTCCCAAGAGCATAAGATTGGTCCCGGGGTTCTACTATGAAATCGAATAATAATGAGAATGTTATTTGTGGGTTGTGACTAGGTTATCGCTAGGGCTCAAGAGAGGATCATTCTTGGGGGTCGTGCTTGCTTTCTTATTTTCTTGTGCTTTGACCAAAGGTAAGAAAACTGCACCTGATGTGTGAGATACATGATTAGGGCTCAGCCCCGTTGTTGAGAGTATTATGATTAGGGCTCGACCTCATTGTTGAAAGTGTTATGATTAGGGCTTAGCCCTGCTGTTAAAAGTATTAAGATTAAGGCTCGGTAATGTTGTTAAATGTATTATGATTGGGGCTTGGCCCAACTGTTAATGTAAACATGATTAGGGCTTGGGCCCAGCTAATAAGCATGATTATAATTATGCATGTGTATACATGTGAAAGTACATTGTAATGAGTTGTATCTGTGTATGATGAATGTATTTTATGTATGTTTATTCCCAGCTAGAGGTTTGGCTTATAGTTTGGAAGCCTGTCTATTGTACCTAACCAAGAGCTCGGCCTGCTGGTCGATGGTATATTTGATTAAAAAGGGGCTCAGCTTATAATCCAATGGACAAAAAGGGCTCGACTTATAAGCCAAGAGACTACACGGGCCCGACTTATAAGCTGAGGGATTAAAAAGGGCTCAACTTACAAGTCAAGGAGTTTACAAGGCTCGACTTAAAAGTCGAGGATTTACAAGGCCAACTTATAAGTCGAAGGATTACAAGGCCCGACTTATAAGTCGAGAGTTCACAAGGCTCGACTTATGAGTCCAGGGTTTGCAAGGATCGACTTATGAGCCATCATCGGCATTATGCGCGTTGAGCGCAGGCCGTTATGGCTAGGTCACCCCAGGAGTGCATTATGCACTTGACAAGCTCGGATACCATAGAAACGAACGGGAGTGCATTATGCACTTGACTGGCTCGGATGCCATAGGAATGATCGAGAGCATGCTGTTACTTACTTGTGTGACCCTATTGTCACTTACTTGTACAGTGTGTGCATGCTTGGTTCCAGTTATTATTGTTGAGCATGCTGTTTTATTATGTGGACTATCTGAATTTGTTAAGGGGTTTTCTTGCTGAGTATTTTGGCTCACGGGTGCTCTGTGGTGCAAGTAAGGGTAAGGAGAACCTTGGCCAGCCATGAGTTGGAGAATGTTAGGGGCGATGTGTACATATTTAGTCTGCTTGACTGCCACGACCGAGGTATCGCAGGGAATTGGGGTTGGACCCTGTTTTGCCGCTTAGGTCAGCTTATCTTATAATCCCTAAGTTGTAAACAAATTTTTAAACTTGTATTTTTGGGATCCCATGTAAAGACTAAAGTTTTCTTTTAATGGAAATGTTTATTCGTTGACCAAGATTTTTAATACATGAAACCTTAGTGACTTAATCATATGTTTTAGTCCAAATGACTCGTTTAGCGGGTCCCACACTATTTTAAACACACGTGGTAATGAACCATAATTAGCAGGGCGTTACAGTCATTATCGATCAAAACTGGTAATCTACACCATTAAATATCATAGGTAGGCTTGAAATGCTCAAACGATCCAAAGAACATACCTTAATCATCTTCCTAATCATCTGTACTTATGATTTTGCCTCAAACATTTAATCAATGATTTATAGAGTGGTTGAGACTATATATAGATAGTTGCATGCATACATCTCTCCAAATATTAGTGAAAAGGTAAATCCAACCGTGTTCATCATTTGAAAAATCTAAGTTCAAGCTTAACTAACAACCAAAACAAGAGTTAAACACACAATTCATGTAAAACTCATCAATTTCCTAGAATGATTTCTATCTCAATAAAAAGTTTTATCATCGACATACATCTTTCAACTTAACCATGCTTAACCTAATAACAAACTAAAATTATAAAAGAACAACACTAAAAATAACTAAACATAACACAAACACAAAATAACAACTAAAGAATTGACAAATAAAACAGGTAGTTTTCCCTTCCCTCACACTTAAACTGTACATTGTCCTCAATGAAAATAAAACGAAAGATAAGTAAAAGAAAACTCCCTCAAATGCTTTGTTTAATATCGTTAGCTCGCCTGAATGATGTAGGAGTGATTGTTATGGTGGGTCATTTAACAAAACTTTCTTCCTCTTGTACTTATCAAAATAATTGAGCACATTAAACTTCATAACTTCACCATCAAAGTCTATTGTAAGTACCCATGTTTCGACATCCAGCTTTTTCTTGTAATCAGTAGGAATGACCTCCCAAATTGAACCTGCACCAAAACATCTTCAACTACCCTTAGGGAATAAGAATTAGTACAATCATCCGATCGAATAATAAAACCATTTTCTTTGAATGGCCCAAGATTTAAAGAAGCAAAAATAGAATAAACATAACATTAATAGATGTTCATAAATCTATCATACAATGATCAAACCTAGTTTTACCAATGTTGCATGAAATTGTAAACATCTCAGGGTCCTTACACTTTGGTGGAAACTTCCTTTGAAGAACAGCATTGACATTCTCCCCCACACTTATTTTTGATCACCCTTAAGTTTCCTTTTATTTGTGCACAATTTCTTAAGAAGCTTAACATACTGTGGTAATTGCTTAATGGTCTTAAGGAGCAAGATATTAATTTTAAGGATCTCCTTATTTTCTTCCTCATTCTTAATTTTTTTTTTCAATCTGCTCAGAAAAGGAGGAATATGGACATACGATCTGACAGTTGGGTTTTGTAGCATGTTCTATTATGATGGACCAATTGATGTGAAAGTTTCGATCTCCAATGGAGAGGATGCTTATGGAGTTGAATTGTTTGAATTCTTGAGTTGGAATTAGATTTAATGTTGTTTCCAAGTGAGGTGAAGAGTCAAACTATGTACCACTTTGGAGAGTTAGGTCACTATCATTCTCTATTGGACTACTCTCTAGTTCTGTGGGCAATTCCCCAAAATTTTGAACGTCAACATTACTTAGAGGTGCAACAAGTTGTCCCATTGTATTCTTTAAATTCTGAAGGGATACCTAATTACTCTAAAGAATTGCATGTGTGGTTTGTTGAAATTGTACAAGACCCTGCTGAAATTGCATATTTGTAGTGACTAAAGTTTTCATCATATCAGCGAGAGATAGCTCTTGTTCTTTTGAAGCTGCACTGTTGAGGATGGGGCACGTAAGCCTGTTGTGACATCTGTTGAAGTTGGAGATTTTTGGCATTCAGGGCTCTAATGAGATCTCTAATTGATGGATCTAAATATTGTGGCACGAACTCATTATATTCTGATGGAGAGTATTAATTCGGCTCAACATATTGATTTCCACCATAGAAAGTATTAGAATATTCCTCCCATTGTGAATTGTAATTGTCAACGTAGGAATTATATCTATTTACTTGTGGCGAGAAATTGATTGGATCGTAGAATTGTTGATAATACATCGGCATGTCTCCAACAAAATTTTATAAAAGCCTTGAAAACATCAATCACAACTAATAGACTAAATTAGTAAAAAGAAAAAAAAAAGAATAACAAATTAAATCAAATAGTTCCTAGAAACGACGCCAAAAATTTGATGCGTGTCTTATGCCGTGCCAAATTTTATTATATTTATTTCTTATTACTCACTAAATTATTAGTAAAGTGGTAGTAAGGGTCGAACCCACAAGGACTATTATTCAATTTATCATTAAAAATAAAAACAAGAATTAAATAGGGCATTTTATTTCAAGATTTAATTACATAAAATAAAGTAATAAACAAATAACAATTAATAATACTATTTTAAAGAATAGTTTAGAATTATTCTCCACCTTCAACAATCAATCAATCAACAATGACAAACATTATTCCCAATTTTTTAATTAAACTATTAAACCCGCAGATAACACTTAAGTAGTCAATTATCCCAGTTTCCCTATTATAATTAATTAAAGCTAAGCACTCATTAATTAATCTTTTTTACCAAGGAATAAACCCATTAAGCATGCGATCTATTTAAATTAGGAAAAACATTACATTCATTGGAAACAAGTTAATCTAGGCAACAAATTCATTAAGCATGAAATTCATTTATCATGGGTTAAATTCTCCATCACAATTAAAATACCCGTCACAATACCTAATTGCAATTTTCAGTCTACTTAGAACCCTAGACTATTAGGTGAATATCAATCCTAAGATGATTGTAGAACAATGCAATACCTTAATTAGTGGCCGTCTAAATAAGATATCACAAGATTCATAACATTCCATTCTAACGATATAAACAATTTAATATAAGGAAATAGAAGGAATACAATTCATCAATGCATTCAAGATTTCATGTTTAAGGTTTTTGTAGCACCCTAATTTCACTAGGACATATTCTTTGAATAAACATTTTAAATGCAAAAGAAAGTAGTCTTTATAAATGCTCTGGAGCTAAGTTTCATAAAACATAAAGCCAAGACATGAAATTAAATAAAATATTTCCTAGCATAAAATAAATGTATTTCATATTTACTAATAATACACTATGGTGTTCTTAGGAACGTCATCGTTCATGCAGTCCCCTCACAGAGCACATGCACCTTCTTGGAACAGTCCTTGCTCACCATGTCATCACAAGTCCAATTCTTACCTATAGAGATTGAATAAGGGGGTGAGCTAGAGCCTAGTAAGGAGAATCAAACCAAACAATCAATATAAACGCAAACCTCAAATAGCAAACCATATTCTTATATCTTAGCAAGACATAGCATCATCATCATCATCAAACAAAAAATATATGCACGTACTATGCATGTAATTGGGAAAGAAAACTACGAGGAAGCTTTCATGGCCCTCTCTACGACCTCCGTGGTCAAATTTGTGTCTAGCTTTGTCCACCTTTTACCTTCCCACGTACGTGCCCTGAAATACATAGCAACATGCATTCCATAAACATTAGTAATCAAGCAAACATGTTTATCCTCCTTACCATGGCGTGTGTGTGTAGTCTTTGAAAATAAGAAAGTGCCTCAATGATCAAAACCTTTGTAGATCAAAAGTCGAATCCTACCGTTCATTGATTCCTTTGAATTCAAACACCTCTTAACCTTTGTTCCCTTTCTTCTTGAAAAGTCTTGAGCTCTCGAGCTAGACATCCACCTTATCTTTCTTTCTCTCATTCTTTCTCATGTCTACTTATCCTTCTCCTTCTTCTTATGTTGTGCAAAAATGAGACCTAAGCTCTCTCTATTTATAGGCTCCAAGGCCACACTTCTACACTCTCATCAAATCCTTTCATTAAATATTGATTGATTCTAATCATCCAATAAAATATTCCTAATTGATTCCTAATTTCCCATTAAAATAATCTTAATTGAATCCTAATTTCCATTTACCATTCATACACTTGATTCCATATAATATATGAATCTAGTCTATTTCTTGTACCAAGTTCATGATCCCAAATCAAATCACCACGATCCCCAAAAATCATCTCCCTTATCCCCTTAATTTGAAAAATCACTAATGAAAGGAAAGATTAATCACTCTTTGACCATCTTTCAATGACTTGCTATCAATCACACTTAATGACTGGAAATCTTTTAGCCAATTTCGAAATTAGCCTAGTAGGATACCTAGAGTTTCCCCATTTCCCTCAATCACCAACTCATTAGATAAAATCTACATGATCTAGTTTCCATGAATAAGTCAAAAAAATCTCTAATGGATAGCTACACACCATTTTAAAAAATTATAGAAAATTTCTAGAGAATAACACACCTCATTATCTAGTCACCTCTTAATCATCTTGTTATAATGATTCACCCTTACTAAATGCACCACAAGAATTCAAAAATACTTACCATTTATATTTTCCAAATTGTATCCACAATTATGATAAGATACCCTTCTTAATTAATGTCCAACTCATCAAAAAATCAAGAAATAAATCGTGCTTATTCCACATCATCTCTTAGTAGTTTGTCCATATATAGCAAAACATGATTATTCACTCTTTCCTTCTTCACTCCACATGCCCAAGACAGTCCATACACACATGTGCACACATTTATCATATACTTAAATAAATAAAAGAATAACTATTGTAGTAAATAAGGTAAAAACTAATTAAACAAGTAAACAAGACAATATAAAAGAATAAAATAAAATATTTAAATAATTAAATTAAATATAAGTGAATTAAACAACAATTAAATAAATTAAAATGAAGAATAATTAATTAAAATGTGTGCGTTAGGATATTACAATAAAAAAGGAATTTCGTCCTCGAGATTTGATTCTCCAAAAAGCTCGGGATATTGTTTTCTCATGTCATCCTCCAACTCCCAAGTTGCTTCCCTTATAGAATAATTCTTCCACAGAACCTTTCTTAGTGGAATTGTAATATTCGCTTTCCTTAAAGGGGGCGTATTTTGTTAATTTTTCCTGATACAAGGGAATTGGTAAATTATTTTGTGATTTATGTGCTTTATGTTATATGAATATGTTTTCATGATATTAAAGTTATGAATTAATTATTATTTATGTTTATGGTTGCCCAATGAATGAAGACAGTGATCACATGTGTTCTTTCAAGTAGTATGGACATATTTTTCAAGAACATCTAAGATTTGGGGTTAAAATACAATTATGAAATTTGTGGTAGAAGTTGTAATTTATATGAGTTTAAACTGTTAGGTTGAGAGTGAATTACTGAAAAGGGCATAGGTGAATTGTTGTGGAGCTTAGGATAAGGGATAAGATGGTAATTTGGTGATAAAGATGATTATAAATAGATGAAGATGATCTGGGGTTAGGGTTTGGAATCATTAAGGAAGAAGAAGAAGAAGAAGAAGAAGAAGAAGAATTATCTTAAATGATAGAAGTGCATGCTAGGGTCTACATTTTTGTTATATAATGGTTAAAAACATGTTATGGGTGAATAAATGGGTGATCATAAATCTGGTGGTTTGAGTTTGGAAATAGCTTGATGATGAAGACAAAGTTAGGGTTCTTGAACCTTAACCATGCATGAGCCATGATGAATGAATGAATGTGTTTTGATGTTGTTTTTATGAATAGAATATGTTGAGGGAATTATGTAATTGGTTTGGGCATGAAACTGGTTTAAATGCGGATTTTTGAAGGTTTAGGTCGATTGGAGGAGATGAACACGAAAAAGAAGTCACACCTGCGAATTCTGGAACAACGTTAGGTGAGACTGCGCTTGGTTTCTGGCGCGACCACGCCACACACCCAAAAATGAGGTTTTCCTTATTTTGCTCGGTTTGAATTGGGTTTGATGTTTATGCTTTGAGGTTTTCTGTTTGGTGGTCTTAGGACTTTCTTGGAGACACTTTAGAGTGATTTGGGTCCTAGAAAGTGTGAGGGTTGCATAATGATTTTCCTTGATATAATTTTTCCAAAGATGAAAGTTGTATGATGTTTGACATAGGGATCACTAAGACTACTTGAAAGGACATATTGTGGGTGTAGATCATTGCTGTATTTGAGGTCAGAAGAGTGAACACCAGTTTACACGGAAAATACGTGTTATACCTATTTGTATATCACGTTAATGCAATGTTAAGAAGCATATAACATGTGTGTAAAGGTTAAAGCAATACGTATTCTTATAACTTGGTATGTGGTAAGATCCAAGGGGTTGTCACAAGGGCAGTGGGCTGTCGCAAAGGCATTGGGCCGTTGTAAGGGCGTTATAATGTTAGGGATATGTTTATGATTTGTTGAGATTATATTATAAACATGATGGTTAATTTCGTATATGAAGTGTGAATAGGCGTTGTTATTGTATTATGCATGTTATTGTGTTTCAGGTTTGGGGGGTTGTTGTTAGGAAAAAATGTATTTGCCTCAATGGAAATGGTAAGAAATTACAACTCTATGCAATATATTACAAATAAATAATTATTGATTAAAAGGAGTTACAACTCTAACTGAAATTTACAAATAAACAAAGAAAATGAAGAAGATGATGAAGAAGAAGAGAATGGTGAGAATACAACTCTAAGCAAAATATTACAAGTAAAATAAAGGTGGTTAAAACAAAAGAAAGGATTACAACTCTTAAACAAAATATACAAGTAAAAAGAACAAGAGAATAAGAAGAAAACAATACAATAAAATGGAGAACAGAAATACAATAAAACTCTCACTTACACAACCTAAGTGAAGATGGTTGGGGATCACCAACTTGAACAAGGTTTAAAACCTTTGTCCAAATGCTTATTTCCCCCTAACTCAAGCACTAAGGGATCTCTCTAAGATATTGGAAAATCTTTATGGAATTATCAAGCCTCAAGGTGTTTCTAGCCAAGTGCTCTAATGGATAGAAATGTTGTGTCTTACAAGTGAGCTATAGGCTCCTATTTATAGAGTTTAGAGACACCCTTTGAATTTCAAATTCCACCAACCCCCATGGCTGTTACCAATGTTTAATTGGATTAATATGGAATTAAAAATGAGATTTGGGAGTTATTTGAGTTTTTTGAGCTGTTCAACAAAGATTGAAAAAACTGAAAAATTGTTCAGTTTTTGGCCTGTGGCCACAGCCATTAGTCTCTGTCCCACAAGCCGCGGCCACCGACCAATTTCAACACTTAAATGTACTGCTTTTCCAAACGGTTCCAAACCCTCCCAAATGATTTTGTAACTCCCAAAACACATTATTGGGGTTAAAATCATATCTCTAACAACCATTTCACATATGGCTTTATGAAATTCATCTCAATATTGTGAAACAACAAATTTACACAATAAAGGGTAATATTTGGAAGTTACAAATTTGTAACACCAAATATGTTACATTATTTGGATATATCTCATATATCAAAATATTGTAACTCTCTATTATATGTTACAATATGTGACACTCTTTGTCACATTTATTTAATCTAAAACATTATATTACATTATATTATAAAATAATATAACATTCCCCCACTAGATTAAATAGTTATCTATTGTAACACTTATTTAATCAATCATTATTTTTTGAAATATAACATATCCCCCACTTGATTAAATAAGAACTCTCTCTTATAGGAGTCATTGCATTAGTGCATAAAGCAAAGTGTTTTTCTACTTGGACTTTATTATAGTGTAATTATCACAAAATTTGTCGAAAATTTGGTTGCACTAGGCATTGAACCATCTTTTCATGATAACAAATCAGTGATAACACACACACCTTTGCGATGTTCACTTGAGACCTCTATGTCTCGCTTTGCACTGTTAATGGCCATGTGCACTTTCCATTCATGGACGTTCTTGAGAGTACTCCCAATTCCCATGAGAGGCAGCACCACCCCTAGGTCCATATAGGTAGAATTCTTACAGTATTTTGTTACCAAACATACTTGTTTTTACAAGAATGAATTCTATTAAAAATCCTTTCGGTTTTAACCCTCCACTTGGTAACACACAAGTACTCAATATCTCAGATGGGACTTGTTTTGAGTACAACTAATATTCACTTGATTGACTTGTTGCTACCTATTGAACCTAACACTAGTTGAATAACTAATGTTAAGATAGGTTACCATTAATCGTGAATCTCTTTAGAGAGTTTAAGTCCCATCCCTCGAGATGATGCAACCACTAAATCCCTCATTAGTGGCTTAGTGAAAGGATCTGCCAGATTTTCACTTGTTCTCACATAGGATATTGAGATGACTCCTCTTTGAATCAATTCTCTTACATATCCATGTCTTAGACAAATATGTCTAGACTTCCCATTATACACTCCGCTGTATGCTCTAGCCAATGTCGCTTGGCTATCACAATGTATCGATATAGTAGATACATTCTCTTTGATTAGGGGGATCTATATCAACAGATCCCTTAACCATTCGGCCTCTTTGTCGGTAGCAGCTAGAGCTATGAACTCTGGTTCAATAGTGAAATGAGATATACAGGTTTGTTTCTTGGAACCCCAAGAAATCGCACCTCCACCAAGTGTAAATACCCAACCAGTTGTGGACAAGTTGTCCCCAAGATTGGATATCCAACTTGCATCTGTGTATCCTTCTAAAATTGAAGGAAATTTGGAGTAGTGAAGGCTTAGTCCTTTGGTTTTCTTGAGATAACCTAGGAATCTTCCAATGATCCACACTTGGATTACTTGTAAACCTACTAAGTTTACTTACCGCAAATGCTATATCAGGTCTAGTATATTGGGAAGTGTACATTAGACTCCCTATAGCACTAGCGTACTCCAATTGAGCCACCGCTCTTCCTTCATTCTTCTCTAGTTTTACACTATGATCGAATGGATTATTGGCATCTTTAACCTTGAGATGGTTAAATTTGTTCAATACTTTCTCAACATAGTGGGCTTGCCCTAACGCAAAATCCCCACTATATTTCTTTACTTTGATACCAAGTATGGTGTCAACTTCTCCAAGATCTTTCATCTTGAAGGTTGATGATAAAAACATTTTTGTTTCTTCTATCCCTTTCATGCTATTACTTAGAATAAGCATGTCATCCACATATAAGCACACAATGATCATATATCCCTTACAAGTTTTGGAATACAAACACTTGTCTCCATTGTTATGTCTAAACCCATTAGACATGATGATCAAATTTCACATGACATTGCTTAGGAGCTTGTTTCAATCCATATAAGGATTTTACAAGTCTACAAACTTTATGTTCATATTTTGGTAGGACAAACCCTTCGGGTTGTTCCATATAGACCTCCTCATTGAGGTCACCATTAAGGAATGCCATTTTGACATCCATTTGATGAACATACAAGTTGTGTATAGAAGCTAAAGTGGAAAAAATTCTTATAGAAGTTGTTCTTGCAACAGGCGCATAAGTATCGAAATAATCGATACCCTCCTTTTGCCTAAACCCTTTAGCTACTAATCTAGCTTTAAAGGTTTGGATAGTGCCGTCAGTGTAGTATTTTCTCCTAAATACCCACTTACACCCAATTGGCTTAGACCCTGGTGGGAGGTCTACCAATTCCCAAGTGTTATTGGAAAGAATGGAATCCATCTCATCATTGATGGCTTCTTTCCAAAATGCACTATCTCTTGATTGCATAGCTTCTCTATAAGTCTTAGGATCATCCTCAACGAGAAGTACAATAGGAATTTTCCTAATAACTTCCTCTCTATTTCCTTCTACCATGTAGAACGAAATTCATTGAGAATCTATCTCATCCACTACTAGACTTTTATGATTTTTAAGCCTTTGACTTCTTCTAGGTTCAAAGGGTTGCTTTACATCCTTTTGAGAATTCTCCTCTTGAGAATCAATTTTGGATGTAGAAGCTTGAGAATTGTTCTCATATAACAAATTCTCCTTTAGAGATGTTGAAGCTTGAGAATTGTTGTCACATAACATATTCTCAAAAAATTTAACTTCTCTAGATTCAATCACAATATTAGACTCTAAGTCTAATAGCCTATAAGCATTACTATTGTTGGTGTAACGCCCTACTTCCTTAGAGCCGTTACTAAGTGAGTTTTAAGGCAAAACAGTGCAATGAGCTCGCTAACCGAGGTTTTGAAACGAAAGTGTGACTAATAAAGAAAGTTAAGGCTGTAATCTTTGAAATTTCGTTGACTCAATAAAACTTCTAGTATTAAGCAATTAGGATCCCAAAATAAGGTTTGAAAACTAGTTACATCTTGAAATAAGTTTACAGTTGATAATTTCTAAAATCATAGATTATTACAGCCATTTTTAAATAAACCCCCAACCAAAGCAGTCGGGCAAGCCAAACATGTACGCGTCGCTTCACGCTCTCCGTACTCATGGTTGGTTGACTCAGCCTTTGCCCTACCTGCAACACGGAGCACCCGTGAGCCGAAGCCCAGCAAGAAAACTCATGAAGAACATAACATATGCAAATATATATGGTTAATCATATCAGATAATCCACAAATAAACCAGTCAACCATTATACTAAGCAAACACGGCCATGCCGCCCCAGAGCCTTACCGAAGCCTGGGGTATCGGTTCTCACCGCGAGGATAACTCATGTATCCCTTGGGTCCCACCCTGAATATAGCATCCCATGTGCTAGGTGTTACTTTCGGCCCACGGCCGCCCCGGCCTACGCCGTACTCGGCCCTTGCCGTTCATTTCATCATAATCACACATATAGTACATTCAAAATAATCATTCACACACCTCATGATTCATTTAAGGTTAAACATTTGCACACCACACAATCTGGGGCCATGCCCTGCAATCATCTCATCATGCAACATGCAATATAGGGCCATGCCCGGCAATCACACTATGGGCCCACGCCCTATCCTACGGGTGTTATAGTTTTCTTACCTTTCCAATCAATAGCTTAGATCACCTGACTCCTTGAGCACGATCCCACCCGAGCCTTAGCGCACACCTAGGCACAAACATAGGTCAAAGTAAAAACCGAACCCCAAGTCCGAATACCTAGCCTCGGGACCAATCCCGAGCCCCCGGGAAGTCCTAAATCCCCAAAACAAAGCGGCGGAATCGAGCCCCGAACCCTAGGTCAAAATCCCTCATAAAAACCCAAAAAATTCACCTCTGTGAACAGTGCAGCGCTACAGCGCTCTAAAGAGGGCGCTGTAGCGCTACAAGAAGAACACTCCCCCCAGAATAGGGGCTAGCGCTACAACGCCCACTGACTAGCACTGTAGCGCTAGTTGCAGCCCAGCAGAACCAAAAATCGCATCATGCGATTTTCTCCTCCCATTTCAACTCCAAACTTATCCAAACCTTTTCCAAACCCAAAATCAAGCTTATACACACTCCACACTCATCCCAAGCATCCCAAGAACTCAAAACCCAATCACATTCAACCCAAATCTCAAAATCTAACATGATGAACTCAAAAACCAGAAATTCAATCAACAACAAAGTTAAAGGCTTAGAATTCTTACCATTGATGCAATTTCGACCTTGATTCAACCCTAGGCCTCCTTAGCTTGTTCATCCTTAAAGCTTGCCCAGAAATCCCCTAAAGTTCCCAACAACTCAGTTCAAAACACAGCTCAAACCAGCCAAAACCCTAAAACAGAAATCCTCAAGAACTTACCTCAAGTTTCAGATGTTCTTGCTAATCCTTGCCAAGTCTTCAAGTGTGACCTTAAGATTCTTGATGCACAGCCTATCCTAGCTCCCCACTGAGCTTGACCTCAAGAAAAATGAAGAGAAGAGGTGCTAGAACCCCCAAACCGATCCCTTAGAAAACCCATCAGTTTTCTCTCTTTTCTTTCTTTCCTTTTTCCTTTCTTTTTCATCCCCTTTACTCTATTCTACAAAATCCACTAACTGTATAAAGCCTTATTTATTCTATCTTCAAAAGCCAATTGACCAAAATGCCCTCCCCATTAATTCTAAACCCTTTTTCCCAAGTAGGGCCATTCTAGTCATTTACCCAATTCCCGCTAATCCTCAAGTGTCTCTAATATTTTCCCGTTGCTTCCCAATACCTGATAAATCACCAAATAATTATCCCCCATCATCAAAATAAATCTCAATCTATTTCTCTGAATTCCTGTTCATACCTCCAGGCTCGCCCCGAGCCGGGTATAAATTCTCGTCATGAATTTCCGCTAGCCTGCTCACTGGGATCGCCTCGAGTCATAATTCACAGATACATCCACATCACAATGTGGTCTCAACAATCATCACATATCAATGCAGTTATGCCCAACATGACCAAAATTACAATTATGCCCTTCCAACACGATCCGGGCCTACATGCATACTAACATACATAGTCATGCATCTCAGATAAACAAATGGTCATATAACATGCTTTAAATCATAACCATGCATTTAAATCATTAAAATCACACATAAATCCCATCATGCCCTCCTGGCACGCTAATCAAGGCCCTTAAGCCTTAATAGCGGATTTGGGTCGTTACAACTATCCCCTCCTCATAAAAATTTCGTCCTCGAAATTTATCCAACACCTCAGTCAGTAAACCCGCAACTCTGACCATAATTTCCAAGGTCCACCGCCTTAACTTTACTTTTTAACAACACTCTTTCAAGAGCAACAATCTTGCCCCACAAGATCTTGTCTAATAGCCATACTCTCGATAGCCTCTCGTTTACACCGCAACCCTGTTGAAGCCTCAGGGTCTGCCTTGATTACAATGACCAATTCATTGTCTTATTTCTGATTCCAGAGATACTCAAAATCATCACCTCTACTAGGTGGGATCAGCTTGTAGGCCCCGCTGGCCTAACCCTTAGTACAACTTCAGAATTTATGATGAATTAAGAGTCAGAACTCTCCCTTCGTTCTCTGAACACCTTACAGATCCTCGTCTGTTACCACGCAGAGATGCAACTCTCTCTTCCCGGAACTTTGTTTCCTCGTAATTTAGCAATGTACCAGCTCTTATGCTTTCAAATAGGCAGACACTCCTGCCTTAAGAGTTCCAACAACCTTTTCGACGTTCTCTCTGAACCAATGTCAAATCGTAGTATTCACTATCCTTCGCCCCTTACCATGTCCTATGTCGTGTTACTTTAACAAGACGCCAGCCTTTGCCACCACGGCCAACTCAACAGGGATTACACTTCCCTTAATACCTCAAGTATTCGCCTACTCAGCGCTTAATTCCTTAAGATATCCGATAAGCTTTCAGACTGCCACTTCACTTGCAATCAATTGATAATCCTAGATTCCCACTCTGTTCTTTTCGTTCTCTAAATCCATTCCAAAATTTAAAATACTATAGGGTCTCAATTCGATATCATCGATGCTCCATCCTGAAACCAGTTCACTTGACCCAACCACATTAACTCCATCAACAGAGTTTAAACTTTTCATGTCCAAACACCTTACTCAAGGTCTAAAGTGGTCTATTCCCATCATACACTACCACATCACTTAACCCCTCAGGGTCCAAAGGAAAACACTAGATTCCGTCACCCGCTCGACCCTCCCGGTACAACGTACCCTAGGAGGTGGAATGATATCCATTCAGAATTCTCGTTCATAAACCAAATCTAATTGGATCCTTCATCCATTCCTGGTATCCTAACTTGTACTACCTTAGCAGGGTCCTTCCCTGCTTCAACTCAAGCCAACACTTTGAATTCCATAGATCATTGACACTCACCAGCTAAACATACCTACTAGCGTTACGCCAAACTCAGTCGTCGCCTTGTCCACTCTATTACAGTCTATGGCGCCATCCCCTGACTGACACACGCCTCACAGCTAGGAGTTCCGTCTCCAAACATATCTCCCCTCGCTCAATCAAGGATTTCAAACACTGATCATCCGTCTGTTACTTTTCACCACCTCTGTGTCTCGACGCTAACTTTCTTACTAATACCCAAGACTCAAGCACCTTATAATACGCGTAACTGTTAACTTAACGCTCCAAGTATATCAACCACGTTCATTCTTTCACCTCCCGCAAGGTTCGATCCATCCTCGCGCCAGATGCGCCTGGGCGTGCCTAATCCGTGATGCACTCCCACAATTCCATACCCTCATCATAGATCAGATCCTTTATGTAATCACTCTTTACTTAACCAAAACACACGCAAATTCCATCATCGTCCGTAACCAATCAAATCCTACCTTGTCTTCTGAATTTCTTTCTGATGTGACACCACTCAGTCCGTCTAACCTCAAGTTTTACTGTTCTTCTTGTCTCTGATGTAGTTGTCTCACGGAGATGCTTGTGCAATAGATGATGCGCTACCAGTCTTGTTATGCCTTCAATTCTTCAGACGTTCTTCATTAGCTTCTTTGCGGCTTCAGATCAATTCTTCTCTTACCTGTCCTTTCTCCTTGTAGCTCTAATCTGAGTATTCCTGACGACACCCAACTAACACTTCGTAGAACCTTACCTGAGACTCTGCCTTCTGGGTACTAACGTCTTCAGCATAATAATCAGTTGCTCACCATTTCCATCTGGGAGTAATCCACATGCACTGCTCGTGAGCTTGAAGGGAACTTGCCCATACCGTTCATGCATTCTCTACCTAAAGAACTTACCTATGCTGCGGCAGCTTGAACCATTCTAGAGTCTCTGCTACCAACTCCTCACACCCTACCTAGTGCAAACTAGACAAATTCCCGAAATGTCTTTATCCTTGGTTTCTAACTGATAATAACTAGGTCATAGATCACTCTTGGAGACATCGTCCTTTCTTGTACCCAACATTGTACTTCTCGTTCTAACCCGACGATGCCAACAATCCTCGCAGTATAGCACACTGGCTACCCAGGCTCAGATTCCTTCGATCGCTTCAATAGACTTTCTGTCGGCCAAAACCGTCTTTTACAACATTCCTTATACCAATCCTATCTGTAGTCTGACCTTGAAGTATCCCCTAAATCTTTCTTTACATACTTGCGTAATTTCCCCACTGATCAGCTCTGTCTCCTTTACATACTCCAGATGATATCCTCTACAATCCATTTGCCAGAGTTTCAAATTCCTTCTCAATAGGTATTACTGTCCTCAGCCTCTCAAGTGGCACCTTTGAGGCAACCTCTCTATGACCATCACCCCCTCGGAGCATTCACGACACCGAGTTCTTCCAATTCGTTACATGCCCAAAGCATAAGCTCGTCAGTCAAATACTCAACCTTGAGGACTCAGCCTCGAACTTTGAACGTATCGATGCATTCCAGTTCTCCATCCCCTCACTATGGGAAATCCATCCCAATATATCGAGTCATTCTACGTAGAAGTCCTCACCTGACCTCCTCTCAGGTGGCATCCTCTCCCCTATGCGCATACTAACTACCTCCCTGGTTCCTGTCGCCAGCTCGACAACCACCTTAGCAATCAAGCTTCATTCAAATCTTAAATTAGGTGCCCAAGCACTGTCTGGGGTCCCTTCAACTCGATTATCACAATTCTCTCCTTACTAATTCCATCAAACGAAGCACTGCCCCTGTGGCTCTAGCACTCATGCTCTAATCATCAACCATCAGTTCCTCGAACCCCATGGCTCTCTCTGCCATCCACATACAGACGATAAATTCTTACATCAGAACAGCCCAAACTCCTTAGACTATTCCAAATCTCCAATCCTTAAATGGGTCGCCGTCAATTCCAGATACATCCATCAGTATAAATTCCCAAAATGTTCTAGCCAATTCACCAAACCCATTGATCTACGCTGTTGTTACCCCCAACAGTCCAAACCAAACTTATAAGTCCACCAGTCTCCACAGTCCAAATCATGTCTTATAATCCCTTCTAACAATCATCATCTAGGTTCTTTCCAACCCATTGAGCCAGTACCTCACCCCGAGTACCAATTCCAGGCATCCCTCTGCCCCAACATTTAACATAACCCCCTAATCAGGATCTCTCGTCCTCTTAACCAAGGGTGGAATTAACTCAGCTCATCTATTGATAAATTCCTTGTCAACTCGCACATTCCTCAACACTAGAGGATAACACCCTATACGCCTTTCATATAGTACCCTTATCTGTCCATACTTCACAGTAAACCATCACCGGTAACCTTACTGTTAAAGCATCTAATTCAACCATCTCCCCAGAGAATCCGCTGTTCTTCTATCCCATCTCAACTAACAACCTCCACAGCTAACTCACACACTAGTGACCCCTTTGCTGCTGCTCTCAGGGATAACTGGAGATCTCAACTCCAACTTACATCTAGAAACCCCCTTTTCAGCACAATATCAGGTCCCCAACCCTTCTAGGAACCGACAACTCGAGTTCATCTATCAAAACCGACCAACTCCTGAACTCTGTGGTTCCTACTCTGAACCAAACCACCACTAGGTCCAAATATCCACAGGTATAATGCACACACAAGCATATGCTAGTTCAAATCCACAATGATATACATTTAGCTACCAGATTTAACATCACTAAGTATATCCATGCTCATCATGCTTCATACAAGCCAATATACAGATATAACATATGAATTTAATCCAGAAAATTAACCACATACACTCAATATGCGAACCATTATGCTAATATTCATCCATATGCATAATAGTATTATTCAGCATGCATCAATCTCAACATGCAATAATCAAGGGCCAGGCCCTATCAGTATCTCATGCATATGTCATCTCATTCCTCATGCCCCATATAAATAAGCAGGCAAACAGGGCATTCAAACATATATTCAAACATGTCAATTAATCATACCAACCAACCCTGAGTCGAGCTTGTCACTGACAGCGAGCGTACATGTTCGGTCGATCTCCAGAACCAATAAACCTTGGCTGGCTCTGATACCAAGTTGTAACGCCCTACTTCCTTAGAGCCGTTACTAAGTGAGTTTTAAGGCAAAACAGTGCAATGAGCTCGCTAACCGAGGTTTTGAAACGAAAGTGTGACTAATAAAGAAAGTTAAGGCTGTAATCTTTGAAATTTCGTTGACTCAATAAAACTTCTAGTATTAAGCAATTAGGATCCCAAAATAAGGTTTGAAAACTAGTTACATCTTGAAATAAGTTTACAGTTGATAATTTCTAAAATCATAGATTATTACAGCCATTTTTAAATAAACCCCCAACCAAAGCAGTCGGGCAAGCCAAACATGTACGCGTCGCTTCACGCTCTCCGTACTCATGGTTGGTTGACTCAGCCTTTGCCCTACCTGCAACACGGAGCACCCGTGAGCCGAAGCCCAGCAAGAAAACTCATGAAGAACATAACATATGCAAATATATATGGTTAATCATATCAGATAATCCACAAATAAACCAGTCAACCATTATACTAAGCAAACACGGCCATGCCGCCCCAGAGCCTTACCGAAGCCTGGGGTATCGGTTCTCACCGCGAGGATAACTCATGTATCCCTTGGGTCCCACCCTGAATATAGCATCCCATGTGCTAGGTGTTACTTTCGGCCCACGGCCGCCCCGGCCTACGCCGTACTCGGCCCTTGCCGTTCATTTCATCATAATCACACATATAGTACATTCAAAATAATCATTCACACACCTCATGATTCATTTAAGGTTAAACATTTGCACACCACACAATCTGGGGCCATGCCCTGCAATCATCTCATCATGCAACATGCAATATGGGGCCATGCCCGGCAATCACACTATGGGCCCACGCCCTATCCTACGGGTGTTATAGTTTTCTTACCTTTCCAATCAATAGCTTAGATCACCTGACTCCTTGAGGACGATCCCACCCGAGCCTTAGCGCACACCTAGGCACAAACATAGGTCAAAGTAAAAACCGAACCCCAAGTCCGAATACCTAGCCTCGGGACCAATCCCGAGCCCCCGGGAAGTCCTAAATCCCCAAAACAAAGCGGCGGAATCGAGCCCCGAACCCTAGGTCAAAATCCCTCATAAAAACCCAAAAAATTCACCTCTGTGAACAGTGCAGCGCTACAGCGCTCTAAAGAGGGCGCTGTAGCGCTACAAGAAGAACACTCCCCCCAGAATAGGGGCTAGCGCTACAACGCCCACTGACTAGCGCTGTAGCGCTAGTTGCAGCCCAGCAGAACCAAAAATCGCATCATGCGATTTTCTCCTCCCATTTCAACTCCAAACTTATCCAAACCTTTTCCAAACCCAAAATCAAGCTTATACACACTCCACACTCATCCCAAGCATCCCAAGAACTCAAAACCCAATCACATTCAACCCAAATCTCAAAATCTAACATGATGAACTCAAAAACCAGAAATTCAATCAACAACAAAGTTAAAGGCTTAGAATTCTTACCATTGATGCAATTTCGACCTTGATTCAACCCTAGGCCTCCTTAGCTTGTTCATCCTTAAAGCTTGCCCAGAAATCCCCTAAAGTTCCCAACAACTCAGTTCAAAACACAGCTCAAACCAGCCAAAACCCTAAAACAGAAATCCTCAAGAACTTACCTCAAGTTTCAGATGTTCTTGCTAATCCCTGCCAAGTCTTCAAGTGTGACCTTAAGATTCTTGATGCACAGCCTATCCTAGCTCCCCACTGAGCTTGACCTCAAGAACAATGAAGAGAAGAGGTGCTAGAACCCCCAAACCGATCCCTTAGAAAACCCATCAGTTTTCTCTCTTTTCTTTCTTTCCTTTTTCCTTTCTTTTTCAGCCCCTTTACTCTATTCTACAAAATCCACTAAGTGTATAAAGCCTTATTTATTGCGATTTTCTCCTCCCATTTCAACTCCAAACTTATCCAAACCTTTTCCAAACCCAAAATCAAGCTTATACACACTCCACACTCATCCCAAGCATCCTAAGAACTCAAAACCCAATCACATTCAACCAAAATCTCAAAATCTAACATGATGAACTCAAAAACCAGAAATTCAATCAACAACAAAGTTAAAGGCTTAGAATTCTTACCATTGATGCAATTTCGACCTTGATTCAACCCTAGGCCTCCTTAGCTTGTTCATCCTTAAAGCTTGCCCTGAAATCCCCTAAAGTTCCCAACAACTCAGTTCAAAACACAGCTCAAACCAGCCAAAACCCTAAAACAGAAATCCTCAAGAACTTACCTCAAGTTTCAGATGTTCTTGCTAATCCTTTCCAAGTCTTCAAGTGTGACCTTAAGATTCTTGATGCACAGCCTATCCTAGCTCCCCACTGAGCTTGACCTCAAGAAAAATGAAGAGAAGAGGTGCTAGAACCCCAAAAACCGATCCCTTAGAAAACCCATTAGTTTTCTCTCTTTTCTTTCTTTCCTTTTTCCTTTCTTTTTCAGCCCCTTTACTCTATTCTACAAAATCCACTAAGTGTATAAAGCCTTATTTATTGCGATTTTCTCCTCCCATTTCAACTCCAAACTTATCCAAACCTTTTCCAAACCCAAAATCAAGCTTATACACACTCCACACTCATCCCAAGCATCCCAAGAACTCAAAACCCAATCACATTCAACCCAAATCTCAAAATCTAACATGATGAACTCAAAAACCAGAAATTCAATCAACAACAAAGTTAAAGGCTTAGAATTCTTACCATTGATGCAATTTCGACCTTGATTCAACCCTAGGCCTCCTTAGCTTGTTCATCCTTAAAGCTTGCCCAGAAATCCCCTAAAGTTCCCAACAACTCAGTTCAAAACACAGCTCAAACCAGCCAAAACCCTAAAACAGAAATCCTCAAGAACTTACCTCAAGTTTCAGATGTTCTTGCTAATCCTTTCCAAGTCTTCAAGTGTGACCTTAAGATTCTTGATGCACAGCCTATCCTAGCTCCCCACTGAGCTTGACCTCAAGAAAAATGAAGAGAAGAGGTGCTAGAACCCCCAAACCGATCCCTTAGAAAACCCATTAGTTTTCTCTCTTTTCTTTCTTTCCTTTTTCCTTTCTTTTTCAGCCCCTTTACTCTATTCTACAAAATCCACTAAGTGTATAAAGCCTTATTTATTGCGATTTTCTCCTCCCATTTCAACTCCAAACTTATCCAAACCTTTTCCAAACCCAAAATCAAGCTTATACACACTCCACACTCATCCCAAGCATCCCAAGAACTCAAAACCCAATCACATTCAACCCAAATCTCAAAATCTAACATGATGAACTCAAAAACCAGAAATTCAATCAACAACAAAGTTAAAGGCTTAGAATTCTTACCATTGATGCAATTTCGACCTTGATTCAACCCTAGGCCTCCTTAGCTTGTTCATCCTTAAAGCTTGCCCAGAAATCCCCTAAAGTTCCCAACAACTCAGTTCAAAACACAGCTCAAACCAGCCAAAACCCTAAAATAGAAATCCTCAAGAACTTACCTCAAGTTTCAGATGTTCTTGCTAATCCTTTCCAAGTCTTCAAGTGTGACCGTAAGATTCTTGATGCACAGCCTATTCTAGCTCCCCACTGAGCTTGACCTCAAGAAAAATGAAGAGAAGAGGTGCTAGAACCCCCAAACCGATCCCTTAGAAAACCCATCAGTTTTCTCTCTTTTCTTTCTTTCCTTTTTCCTTTCTTTTTCAGCCCCTTTACTCTATTCTACAAAATCCACTAAGTGTATAAAGCCTTATTTATTCTATCTTCAAAAGCCAATTGACCAAAATGCCCTCCCCATTAATTCTAAACCCTTTTTCCCAAGTAGGGCCATTCTAGTCATTTACCCAATTCCCGCTAATCCTCAAGTGTCTCTAATATTTTCCCGTTGCTTCCCAATACCTGATAAATCACCAAATAATTATCCCCCATCATCAAAATAAATCTCAATCTATTTCTCTGAATTCCTGTTCATACCTCCAGGCTCGCCCTGAGCCGGGTATAAATTCCCGTCATGAATTTCCGCTAGCCTGCTCACTGGGATCGCCTCGAGTCACAATTCACAGATACATCCACATCACAATGTGGTCTCAACAATCATCACATATCAATGCAGTTATGCCCAACATGGCCAAAATTACAATTATGCCCTTCCAACACGATCCGGGCCTACATGCATACTAACATACATAGTCATGCATCTCAGATAAACAAATGGTCATATAACATGCTTTAAATCATAACCATGCATTTAAATCATTAAAATCACACATAAATCCCATCATGCCCTCCTGGCACGCTAATCAAGGCCCTTAAGCCTTAATAGCGGATTTGGGTCGTTACAGTTGGCATAACCAACAAAAGCACACTTTATGGCTCTTGAACCTAACTTTGTTCTATTAGGTTCGTTTTTCTTGCAATATGCAAGACACCCCCACACTTTGAAGTACCCTATGTTGGGTTTTCTTCCTTTCCCTAACTCATATGGAGATATCTCATTTTCTTCGTCTGTATTCGATTAAGAATGTGACAAGCGGTTAAAAGCGCTTCACCCCATAAGTTAAAGTTCAACTTAGAAAACACCAACATAGAATTTATCATCTCTAGATAAGTCCTATTTTTCCTTTCGGCAACACCATTGTGTTGTGGTGTATAAGGTGCAGTGCACTCATGAATTATACCATTTTCTTCACAAAATGCATTGAATTCATTAGAGAAGTACTCTCCTCCTCTATCACTTCTTAGCACCTTAATCTTTTTATTTAGTTGATTTTCAACTTCTAATTTATACAATTTAAAAGCATCAAAAGTTTCATCTTTATGCTTTAAAAGGAACACATAGGTATATCTACTAAAATCATCTATAAAAGTAAGAAAATACATTTTACCACCTCTAGTTAAAACACCATTTAATTCACAAAGATCACTATGGATTAAATCTAGTAAATTATATAATCTTTCTACACTAGGAAATGGTTTCTTAATCATTTTTGCCTTAACACATGTTTCACAATTACCATAGTTTTTAATATTGCATGCAATCATCCCACATTCTACTACTCTTTTCATGGTTGAAAAACCTATATGCGATAGTCTAAGATGCCACAAAAATAATGAATCATACTCAACAATATAGGTGGAATTAGCATTTTTATTGATAACATTGAAAGTTACATCATTGGTGCACAATTTGACCATTCCCTCACAAGAGTACCCTTTTCCCAAGAATACATTTGATTTGGTAAGTATAAGTTTACTGGACTCAAAAACGGCTTTAATGTCGGGCTTGCCAAGAAAATCACCACTTACCAAGTTTCTACTCATTTCGGGAACATAAAGTACATTCACTAATGTAACTTTCTTGTCGGAGGTGAAGTAGACTTCAATAGTACCTTTTCCAAGTACCTTGGATTTGCCCTCATTGCCCATTTGTATCTCATGGTTGCCCTTTGACTCTTCAAAGGTCTTGAACAATGATTTGTCATAGGTGACATGGATGGTGGCACATGTATCACACCACCACCCTTTCACCTTGCCTTGGACCTCATTCACCTCACTAAGGGTAGCAACTATGTTTTCCTCTTGAGTTGCGTTCACCTTAGGTCCTTGTTGGTCTTTTCTATGCCTACACTCTCTAGCATAGTGACCCTTTTTCCCACACACAAAGCAAGGACCTTTCTCGCCCTTAAACTTGTTTGGGTTGGTTTTTGGACCCAAAGGTTTCTTTTTACCCTTTTTCCCTTTGTTTTTGGGATGTTTTGGTTGTGACACCGCATTTTCTTTGGAAGTCTCTCCATTAGACCCCTCCACAAGTTTATCTCTACATATCGATTCCTCTTCGATTCGAATATGCTTTTGGATCTCCTCCAAAGAATAATCCTCATTTTTATGAAGTATTCCTTTCCTATAGCTCTTCCAAGTTAGTGGTAATTTAGCCACTATAGCACCAACTTGAAAGGCCTCGGGAAGCTCAATCTTTAAAACTTTCAGTTTGTTAACAATTATTTGCAATTCATGAATTTGAGGAAGAATAGGTTTATCACCAAAAAATTTGAAATCGAAGTATTGAGATATCAAGAACTTTTTGGTACCTTCCTCTTCTTCCTTAAACTTTTTCTCAAGTACATCTCATATCTCCTTGGCCGATTTGGTCTCGGTGTAGAGGTCATAGAGCCTATCGGAAAGGGCATTGAGGATATGACCCCTACAAAGGAGATTTTCCTCCTCCATTTTCCTTCTCTTCTCCACCTCCTCAGGAGTGTCCTTGTCGGATGGCGTTGGGAGAGGTTCTAGAGTGGATTCTAGAATGTAGGCGATTTTGAGAGTGCTCAAAAGGAATCTCACCTTGTCTTGCCACCTAGTGAAATTGGATCCATCAAACATATCCGACCTTACTAGGTCTTGATTCATGATTTTGATGGCCTCACCTTCCATTGAAACAAACAAAGGGTTAAGCTTTTGAATGTTAGGAAAAAATGTATTTGCCTCAATGGAAATGGTAAGAAATTACAACTCTATGCAATATATTACAAATAAATAATGATTGATTAAAAGGAGTTCCAACTCTATAACTGAAAATTACTAATAAACAAAGAAAATGAAGAAGATGATGAAGAAGAAGAGAATGGTGAGAATACAACTCTAAGCAAAATATTACAAGTAAAATAAAGGTGGTTAAAACAAAAGAAAGGATTACAACTCTTAAACAAAATATACAAGTAAAAAGAACAAGAGAATAAGAAGAAAACAATACAATAAAATGGAGAACAGAAATACAAGAAAACTTTCACTTACACAACCTAAGTAAAGAGGGTTGGTGATCACCAACTTGAACAAGGTCTAAAACATTTGTCCAAAAGCTTATTTCCCCCTAACTCAAGCACTAAGGGATCTCTCTAAGATATTGGAAAAACTTTCTGGAATTATCAAGCCTCAAGGTGTTTCTAGCCAAGTGCTATAATGGATAGAAATGTTGTGTCTTACAAGTGAGCTATAGGCTCCTATTTATAGAGTTTAGAGACACCCTTTGAATTTCAAATTCCACCAACCCCCATGGCTGTTACCAATGTTTAATTGGATTAATATGGAATTAAAAATGAGATTTGGGAGTTATTTGAGTTTTTTGAGCCGTTCAACAAAGATTGAAAAAACTGAGAAAATTGGTCAGCTTTTGGCCTGTGGCCGCGACCACTAGTCTCTGTCCCACAGGCCGCGGCCACCGACCAATTTCAGCACTTAAAAAAGTGTTGTTTTTCCAAACGGTTCAAACCCTCCCAAATGATTTTGTAACTCCCAAAACACATTATTGTGGTTAAAATCATAGCTCTAACAACCATTTCACATATGGCTTTATGAAATTCATCTCAATATTGTGAAACAACAAATTTACACAATAAAGGGTAATATTTGGAAGTTAACAAATTTGTAACACCAAATATGGTACATTATTTGGATATATCTCATATATCTAAATATTGTAACTCTCTATTATATGTTACAATATGTGACACTCTTTGTCACATTTATTTAATCTAAAACATTATATTATAATATAATATAATATTACATTATATTATAAAATAATATAACAGTTGTGTCCTATATAGCTCTTTTTGCTGGGCTTGGCTCACGGGTACTCTGTATGTAGGTAAAGGCAAGGAAAAATGTGTGTAACAATGAGTTGGAGAGCTGTGGTGGCGGGGAGTACATGGTTAGGATATCTTGACCTTAGGGGTCAAGGTCCCATGTTTATTTGACACGTTTTATGTCTTTATGCAAATGTTACTTTTGGGTATTTATGAGTTGTTGTAAAACCTATGAAGTATGTTATGGTAGTAGTTCAATGGTTTTGTTCTTTTTTTTTTACTAAGGATATCGAAATCTACTTTTATTTCAATGTATGGAAGTCATTTTATTTTGATAAAAGTCAAACTTAATAATTTTTCTTAATTCTTTTCTTTTTAATTTCACACAAGTAATGTCTTATGAAATTTGGGCGTTACAATTGGTACCAGAGCCAAGGTTTTAAATTTTTTGTAGATCGTCATAACATGTATACTCACCACCAAAGACAAGCTCGACTCATTGCTCTGTAACTCCTGAATTTTTTTATTTGCTTTAATTGATTTGATGTGAGGTTTTGAATTTACCTATTTACTAGAGTGGTTGAGTGAGTATGGAAAGTTAGCGGAGAGTACTAATGAGAGTGTGGAACAAGGCCCAACGCTAAAAGCTAACGGGGAAGATTCGAAAGCTGAAAAGGATTAAAGCGCCTAGCAAAGTAGAACACAACATAAGAAGTCTAGTTGATCATTTGATAAGGGTCAACAAGCGCATTCAGAACATAGTATGGGGGGGAGTACTATTAGACTATAAGAAGTTTGAAGTACTTAAGGTAACATTCCCATCATCATCAAAGATGAGGAAGGAATTGGATTTCCTCTGGGAGAAAGTGAGCAAGAACCACCCACAAGGAAGGGTGTATGGATGCATAATCGACCAATTCACAGAGTGTAAAGGAATGAATTATGCTATGAAGTAATGCGAGACCACTATGACTGTGGAGCTAAGAGACAGATTTCATGATTCATTCCTGATTCACATCAAATGGATATAGTGGATGGCGTATAAATTTAAGATTTAGTAACAAAACTTTTATAATTTGAATTAAGAATTTAGTAATGATTGTGAACGTTCTATCTGTTTAACATTTCAATTTTTTTTTGTAAGAAGTAATGGAGTTGGTTTTCCTAAATTGAAATATTCTATTCATTTATTTGCTACTAGTGGATTGAGGGACATATTGACTTTTGGGTGGTTGGTCTTAGGACTTAAGTAAAGATAATGCCTCCAAGAAGATCAGTGAGAAGGAACGTTGGGTTGAACCATGTTGCTGATTCACAACCTGCTCCAAGGAGAAACAATCGTGTGAATATCGATAATGAAAACCATCCACCGACCTCTCCAGCATTTGAGACACGATTAGATGTATTGGAGGCTATAATCAGACGACAGAATGAGGAGCTAAGGCAAATGAGGCAACAACAGACAATACTAGCACATGAGGCAAGGGATGTGCAACAGCCACCTATGCCGTTAGCGGTCTACCTTGAAGTTGTAGACAGGATGGAGCCACTCTATGAAAGATTTCAAAAGCAACATCCTCCAGAGTTTGAAGGAATTACTGATCCGATTGTAGTAGAAGAATTGATGAGTAGGATAAGATCTATCATAGATTTTATGCGGGTTGTGGGTAATGACAGGGTGGCCTGTGCTACCCATATGCTAAGGAAGGATGCAAGGATATGGTGGGAGGTGGTGGAGCAAACTAGAGATGTCACTAGGATGACGCGGGATGAGTTTTGTGAGGCGTTTAACAACAAGTACTATAATTTTGCGGTATGTGCATCAAAGGTTGATGAGTTCATTGGACTGGTGCAAGGAAATTTGACAGTAACAGAATATGCCCAAAAATTTGATCGACTTGCTAAGTTTGCAGCTGATCAGGTCCCTACAGACGTGTCTAGAAAAGATCATTTCTTGAGAAGGCTTAAACCTATGATAGCCTGTGATGTTGAAATGGTTTCTACTGGGGGAGCTACCACTTACACCCAGGTTGTGGAGAGGTCACTCACTACTGAAAGGTTGGAAGACAAAATTTGGAAGGATGGAGCTGCTAGAAAGGGTGCCAGAAGAAATGCTTCCAACAACACTAATGACCAGAAAAGAAAGTTTAGTGAAGGGTCAAAACCATATGGGGTAGATAAGAAAACCAAGGTTGACAAGGGTAATAAAAACGGAGGAAATGGGAGAACTAATCCTGAGTGCAAAAAGTGGCATCAAGGAGAATGTCATGCTAAGGCAAGCTACCAATGTCGAAAGGAGGGCCACATCAAGAGGAATTGCCCGTAGCTAGGGAAAAACGCTCCGAAGGAAGAACCAAAGAAGGATGATAGTTTGGTTCCTGCACGAGTCTACACCCTTACTCAGACACAAGCAGAGGCAAGTACTTATGAGGTCATAGGTCAGATCTCTATCGCTTGAATTTCTCATTATGTATTAATAGATTCAGGCGGCACTCATTCTTATGTTGCTTATAGGATAGTGGTCAAGTTTAACAGATAATGTGAATTAAATGCGGTAGGATATTTAGGACTATGTTATAAACTGGGGAAGTTGTAATAACTAGAAAATGGATTATGGCCTTGCCTATGTGGGTGGACAATAGGGAGCTATTTGTAGACCTAGTTAACTTAGAATGATGAGCTTTGATGTAATCCTTGGAATGGATTGGTTGGCTAAGTATGGAGCAACAATTGACTGCAAGAAAAAGATGGTAAAGTTCAAGCCAGATGGAGGAGATTCGTTCATATTCATGGGAATAACTACTGGACCAAGAATCCCAATCATCACAACATTGAAGGCAAAGGAAATGCTACAGAAAGGGTGCATGGGGGTTTTTAACCAATGTAATTGATATAGCTAAGGAGGCAGTACAAAAGCCAAAGAAAACAAAAGTAGTAGGAGAGTTTATTGACTTGTTTCCTGAGAATCTACCAGGTTTACCACCCCGTCAAGAAATTGAGTTCACCATTGAGTTAGCACCAGAGACTGTACCTATTTTGAAAGCACCGTATTGAATGGCACCAATGGATTTGAAGGAGCTAAAGACCCAACTGCAAGAGTTACTAGATATAGGGTTCATTCGGCCGAGCCATTCTCCATGGGGAGAATTGGTGTTGTTCGTGAAGAAGAAAGACGGTTCTATGAGGATGTGCATAGACAATAGAGAACTCAATAAGGTAATGATCAAGAATAAGTATCCTTTGCCCAGGACAGACGATTTATTTGATCAACTTCAAGGGAAGTTAGTATTTTTAAAGATAGATCTTCCTTTGGGATATCATCAATTAAGGATTAAGGAAGAAGATATTTGAAAACAGATTTTTGAACAAGATATGAGCATTACTAATTCTTAGTAATGTCCTTTGGACTTACCAACGCCCTGGCCACATTTATGGATTTAATGAATCTAGTGTTTAAGGATTACCTAGACATGTTCGTTATAGTAGTTATTGAGAATATTCTTATCTACTCAAGGACGGAAGAAGAACATGAGGAACATCTTCCATTAACTCTTCAGCGGCTAAGGGAGCATAGGTTATATGCCAAATAGGAGAAGTGTAAATTTTGGTTACCCCAA